>NC_053424.1:106273255-106558500 GCF_007990345.1 Gossypium hirsutum | reverse complement strand
TACTTTCGATGTCCCCCAAATGTAACAGCCCGATTCTGGCCTAGTCGGAATAGTGGTTTCGGGACCACAAATCCGACGAGGGAAAATATGGTTATTATTATATTTTTATGATCTACAATTTCACGGAAGTTTTCGTAAAAATTTCGTTCGAAAATTTCGACGTTTGGGCACTCAATTTAGTCAAAAGGACTAAATTGTAAATAGTGCAAAAGTTGAGTTCTATATGTAGAAGTATCTAATTGATATGAAATTTTAAATTGGAGGTCTTTATGTGGTAATTAGACCATTAGTTAGTTGATGGACAAAAATAGACATAAGAAATGAGAGGAATAGATTTTTTTAAGTGGGGGCATATTAGTCATTTGGTAATAAAAAAATAAAATGGGAAAAAGATGACAAAAATCATCATCTTCCTCATTAGTTGCTGCCGAAATTTGAAGGAAGCCATAGCTAAGGTTTCTTTGCTTTCTCAAGCTCATAGTAAGTGCATCCTAGCCCCGTTTTTAATGTTCTTCGCATTTTTGGAATCCTCGTAACTCGGTTTAGCTTATTCTAGCAATAATTCGTGTTAGGGCTCATATTTGGAAAAATACCCATAGGTGAAATGTGTTTATTTTGCTGTTTTATGGTGGAATATGAAGCTATAAATTATGTTAAACAACTTTGCTAAGCAATTTTAAGCGAAAACGGGTAAATAGACATAATCGGTAAAAATAATTAATATTCAAAAGTATGTGTTGGAGTGGGATTTGATGTTTCCATAGAAGGGAAAAATGTTCAGCATGTTATAAAACTTAAGAATAAGTGATGAAGTTTAATTTCCGAGCTTGGGGACAAAAGTGTAATTACGCAAAAGTTTGGGGGCAAAATTGTAATTTTTCAAAAAGTTGGGTGGTGGATTATTTTAATGAGTGTGAACATTAAATGAGTTAAATTTGCTATTATAGATCAAGAAAGACGTGAAGAGTATATCAAACGGGGAAAAGAAAAGATAGGGGAGTAAAGTGCAAAATTACGATATTTTGCACCGAGGTAAGTAAACACGTGACTTAATGTATTATTTTGATATTATTGATATATGTTGAGATTTATTTGGAATTAAAATAAATGTTTGGCCATATCCTAAAAATGTTGTTAAATCGGGAAAGGTGGTAAAGGGTTGCAATATATGGTTTATGGGTGAACACTCGGAATAAGCCGGAGTATGTTGTATATAAAGGGCTTGCTGTGTGCTGATTCCCCGATTCATTGGTGGTGCTATGTGCGTGATCCACCATATCTTTGAAATGTGAAAAGGGGGTTGCTATGTGCTGATTCCCCGAGGGGTTGCTAAGTGCTGATTCCCCGGTTCATTGGTGGTGCTAAGTGCGATATCCACCATATCTTTGAAATGTGAAAGGGGGTTGCTATGTGCTGATTCCCCCGAGGGGTTGCTAAGTGCTGATTCCCCGATTCAGCGGTGGTGCTAAGTGCGAGATCCACCAATAACGGTTAACATTCCAAGTGTTCAACGAAAAAGTGTGGAAGATGAATATTTCCATATGGTGGAAAATTTTATGGGGTAAATATTGAGTTGAATACTAAATCGACCCATGTATGAGATGGGAGAAAATATCAAAAACGCAAAAGGAACGATTTAATTATAAACTGTGTTGAACAACAGTAGTTGGGTAACTTTGAAAATCACCATAAATGGTGGAAAATGAATGGGAAGCTGAATAATATATGAAATTGAAGCTGAATGTGTCTATTTTCATATGAAAGAAATAGAATAAGCAAAGAGTTGTATTTTTGGAGATATCTGAATTTTACTGAAACAGGGCTGGATTGATTTCGAGATCCCCTGTTCTAATTTGGAAAATTACCAAAAATTGTAAAAAAATAATTATGGCATGAAATTTATATCCCTGGAATCCTTATTGAGTCTATTTTTATTAGAACAAGAAAAACCATTTTTCAAATTTTGTACAGAGAGTTAAGTAAATTTTAGTGAGGAAGGGTCAGAACCGTTGGGCAGTGAAACAGGGGAAGGTTTAATGAATAAACTGTACTAATTGGCTGGGTTAAAATTATGAAATTTTATGGTGAAATGGTAAATGAGTCTAGTTTCAGGGAAAATTTACGAAACTCAATTTGGAGCCCTGTAGCTCCAGATAAAAATAAATTAGCGACTATGACGCAGAAAACAGCTTGCTGGAAATTGCCTAAACAATAAAGTTATTCATGAATAAGTTTATATTTTGGTGTAGTTATGGGAGTAATTACTTATTTATCATGTGTTTACTTACTAAGCTATATGCTTACTCGATTTTATTTTCTCTTGGTTATAGTGACTTCCAACAACTCGGAAATTGGAACGAAGTCAGACAATCATCTACACTATCCTTCACATTTGGGGTATTTTACTACTAGTGTTCCGAAATTTTATGGCATGTATAGACACTTTATGTAATGTGGGATCATCATGTAAATATATGTTATGGTTCCCTTTTAAATGTAGTGTTTATTAATAGTTAAACTATATGTGTGTTTATACAAATGAAATTGGTTGGTATATGGAATGTGTTCTAAATTTGCAGGAGGTTTAAGCAAAAATAAGTAGGAATGCTGTCGAAATTTTTAAAAATTTAGTAATACCTCATACTCTGTTCCGGTAAGGAATACGGGTAAGGGGTGTTACATTTTAGTGGTATCAGAGCTACGGTTTAGTCGGTTCTCGGACCAATAAAATACGTGTGGAAGTCAGTCTATACATGCCATAAAATTATTGTGATAGTGTGATGATTTCTGACAATTTAAAATTTGTTTTATATAGTAAATGGATCCTAATCGAAGTATGGCAGATGATGTTGAAAGTAACACGCCGGTTCCCGCACAAGGGACCGCGCATGAAGAGAGTAGACATGAGACACATGGACAGGATGAGGCTCGAGAAGCCTTCCTCCGAATGATGAGTGATTGGTATACAGAATATGTCCGTGTAAATCCGAATGTTCCTCCTCCTCCACCCCCTCCTATTCCTCAACCGGTCCCGTAGCTCCACGGAGTGCCGAATTGGTGAGATCAAGTAAGCCACCTGTTGATAGAATTCGAAAGCATGGGGCTGAAGATTTTAGGGCCAATGTTGATGATGATCCGGAAAAGCGAGTTTTGGCTTGAAAATACTATTCGGGTATTTGATGAATTATCTTGCACCCCTGAGGAATGTTTGAAATGTGCTGTGTCTTTATTGAAGGATTCGGCATACCGTTGGTGGAAAACATTAATAACGGTGGTTCCAAAAGAAAGAGTTACTTGGGACTTCTTTCAGGAAGAATTCAGAAAGAAATATGTAAGCCAACGGTTTATTGATCAGAAGCGCAAAGAGTTTCTCGGATTGAAACAGGGCGAATGTCAGTAGAGAATATGAACGGGAGTTTGTCCGGCTTAGTAAATATGCCCAGGAATGTGTGCCTACGGAGGCTATTATGTGTAAAAGATTTGAAGAGGGGCTAAATGAAGACATCAGATTACATGTTGGAATTTTAGAGTTAAAGAATTTGTGGTATTAGTTGATCGGGCCTGTAAAGCTGAAGAACTGAGTAGAGAAAAGAGAAGGGCAGAGATGGAATCTCGAGATGTAAGGAAGAGGACAATGGGCAGAACATTTCAATCTCATTCGAAGAAGTTTAAAGGGATGGATCCACGACCAACTGGTTCAGTTGGGTATTCACGCAGAGACCGAGGGAGGTCGTATTCTGGAGCTACAACTCGAGCTACCTCTGTAGCAAGTGTGGGCAATGTAGGAAACACCCGGCCTGAATGTCAACAGTGTGGCAGGCGACATATTGGTGAGTGTTGGGGATTTAAACGAGCTTGTTTCAGGTGTGGTTCCCAAGAGCATTACGTAAGAGATTGCCCTGAGAGAAGAGAGGAAGAAAATTTGCCAAGAGCTAGATCGGGTGATATTGTTAGTAGAGGGAGACCGCCGAGAAATGTGGAAGCAAAGTCAGTGGTAAAAGTGTGATGAAAGATGCAGCTGGAGGATCAGAAATTAGAGCGCCTGCCAGGACTTATGCCATACGTGCTCGAGAGGATGCCTCATCTCCCGATGTGATTACTGGTACATTTTCTCTTCATGATATAGATGTTATTGCTTTGATTGATCCCGGCTCTACTCATTCATATGTATGCATGAAATTGGTATCTAGTAAGAAATTGCCTGTTGAAAACACTGAATATGTAGTTAAAGTATCAAATCCATTAGGCAAGTATGTCTTAGTTGATAAGATTTGCAAGAATTGCCCCCTGATGATTCAAGGTCACTGTTTCCTGGCTAATTTGATGTTGTTACCATTTGATGAGTTCGATGTTATTTTGGGATGGATTGGTTGATATTGCATGATGCCAAGGTGAATTGTAGACAGAAAATTCTTGAATTAAAGTGTGAAAATGGTGAAATTCTCCGGATTGAACAGAGGAGCCGAATAAGTTGCCTATGGTGATTTCGCACATGTCTGCTCAGAAATACTTGAGAAAGGGATGTGAAGTTTATCTTGCTTATGTGTTGAATACTGATATAACTGGGTCGAAGCTTGAATCAGTGCCGGTAGTCTGTGAATTTCCAGATGTATTTCCAGAGGAATTGCCTGGGTTACCTCCGATTAGAGAAGTTGAGTTTTCTATTGATCTGTTACCTGGTACTGCACCGATTTCTATTGCACCGTATCGAATGGCTCCGACTGAGTTGAAGGAATTAAAAGCTCAGTTACAAGAGTTGACAGATAAAGGATTTGTGAGACCGAGTTTTTCTCCTTGGGGTGCTCCTGTGTTATTTGTGAAAAAAAAAGGACGGCTCTATGAGACTTTGTATTGACTATCGTCAGCTCAATAAGGTGACCATAAAGAACAAGTATCCTTTGCCGAGAATTGATGATTTGTTTGATCAATTAAAAGGGCAACAGTGTTCTCCAAGATCGATCTGAGGTCTGGTTACTATCAGTTGAGAGTTAAAGAGTCTGATGTGCCGAAAACCGCCTTCAGAACGAGGTATGGACACTATGAATTTCTGGTAATGCCTTTTGGGTTGACTAATGCTCCAGCTATTTTTATGGACTTGATGAACCGAATTTTTCGGCTGTACTTAGACAAGTTCGTGGTGGTGTTCATAGATGATATTTTAATCTATTCTCGGGATGAATCGGAACATGCAGAACATTTGAGAACTGTGTTGCAGATTCTGAGAGAAAAGAAATTGTATGCTAAATTCAGCAAAAGTGAGTTTTGGCTTCGTGAGGTTGGATTCTTGGACATATAGTTTCAAGTGAAGGTATTCGGGTTGATCCAAGCAAAATTTCAGCAATTGTTGATTGGGAGCCACCAAAGAATGTGACTGAAGTTAGAAGCTTCCTGGGCTTAGCTGGGTATTACAGACGGTTTGTCAAGGGATTTCGATGATTGCTTCTCCTATGACTAAGTTACTGCAGAAGAATGTCAAGTTTGAATGGACCGATAAATGTCAACAGAGTTTTGAAAAGTTGAAGGCATTATTGACTGAGGCGCCAGTGTTGGTGCAACCTGAGTCCGGGAAGGAGTTTGTAATTTACAGTGATGCATCGTTGAATGGCCTTGGGTGTGTGTTAATGCAAGAGGGCAAAGTAATAGCTTATGCTTCGAGACAGTTGAAACCGCATGAGAAGAATTATCCGACGCATGATTTAGAATTGGCTGCCATTGTTTTTGCTTTAAAAATTTGGCGTCATTATTTGTATGGTGAAAAGTGCCGAATCTTCACTGATCATAAGAGTTTGAAATATTTGATGAGTCAAAAAGACTTGAATTTGCGGCAACGAAGATGGCTCGAGCTAATCAAAGACTATGAGCTAGTGATTGATTATCACCCCGGAAAGCTAATGTGGTTGCTGATGCCTTGAGCAGAAAATCTTTATTTGCTTTGAGAGCTATGGGTACGATGTTAACTTTATCTGATGATGGCTCAATGTTGGTTGAATTGAGAGCTAGACCATTATTTCTTCAGCAAATTCGGGAATCTCAAAAGAATGACAGTAAATTGCAAGCCAAGAGAGCTCAGTGTGAAGCAGGTGTTGACTCAGATTTTCAAATTGGTTCAGATGATTGCTTGATGTTCCGGGATAGAGTATGTGTACCAAGAAATGATGAGTTAATTCAGACCATTTTATGTGAGGCACATAGTGGTGACTTGTCAGTTCATCCGGGTAGTGTGAAAATGTATAATGATTTGAAGAAGTTGTATTGGTGGCCAGGCATGAAAAAGGATATCTCGGAATTTGTATCAAAGTGTTTAATCTGTCAACAAGTGAAGGCTGAGCATCAAGTGCCATCGGGTTTACTTCAACCGATAACGATTCCAGAATGGAAGTGGGACAGTATCACGATGGATTTCGTGACAGGATTGCCTTTAACTCCAAAGAAGAAAGATGCTATTTGGTAATTGTGGATAGATTGACAAAGTCAGCCCATTTTATTCCGATACGCATTGATTATTCACTGACAGGTTGGCTGAATTATATATTGCTGAAATAGTGAGACTACATGGGGTGCCTAAATCTATTATATCGGATAAAGATCCGAGATTTACTTCGAGGTTTTGGATAAAGTTACAGGAAGCTTTGGGTACGAAATTGAATTTCAGTACTGCATTTCATCCGCAAACTGACGGGCATCAGAAAGGGTGATTCAAGTTCTTGAAGACATGCTCCGGTGTTGTATTTAGAAATGAAGGACAGTTGGGAGAAATATCTACCACTGGTTGAATTGCTTATAATAATAGTTATCAGTCAAGTATACAAATGGCACCGTATGAAGCATTATATGGGCGTAAATGTAGAACCCCTTTATATTGGACTGAACTCGGTGAGAATCGGATTCATGGAGTCGACCTGGTGAAAGAAACTGAAGAAAAGGTGAAAATAATCCGTGATTGCCTAAAAGCTGCCTCAGATCGGCAAAAGTCGTATACGGATTTAAAGAGAAAAGAAATTGAGTTTCAAGTGGGTGATAAAGTGTTCTTGAAAGTATCCCCATGGAAGAAGATTCTGAGATTTGGTCGTAAAGGCAAACTAAGTCCACGTTTTATTGGACCATATGAAGTTACCGAGAGAGTTGGCCCTGTAGCATATCGGTTAGCTTTACCGCCAGAGTTGGAAAAGATACATAATGTATTTCATGTGTCGATGTTGCGACGTTATCGTTCGGATCCTTCACATATAGTTTCCCCTACAGAGATTGAGGTTCGACCAGATATGACTTATGAAGAAGAACCCATAAAGATTTTGGCTCGGGAGGTCAAACAGTTAAGAAATAAAAGTGTTGCCTTAGTGAAAGTGTTGTGGCAAAAACATGGAATGGAAGAGGCTACGTGGGAACCGGAGGAAATTATGAGGAAACAGTACCCAAACCTCTTTTCCGGTAAGATTTTCGGGGACGAAAATCCCTAAGGGGGGAGAGTTGTAACAGCCCGATTCTGGGCTTAGTCTGAATAGTGGTTTCGGGACCACAAATCCGACGAGGGAAAATATGGTTATTATTATATTTTTATGATCTACAATTTCACGGAAAGTTTTCGTAAAAATTTCGTTCGAAAATTTCGACGTTTGGGCACTCAATTTAGTCAAAAGGACTAAATTGTAAATAGTGCAAAAGTTGAGTTCTATATGTAGAAGTATCTAATTGATATGAAATTTTAAATTGGAGGTCTTTATGTGGTAATTAGACCATTAGTTAGTTGATGGACAAAAATAGACATAAGAAATGAGAGAAATAGATTTTTTTAAGTGGGGGCATATTAGTCATTTGGTAATAAAAAAATAAAATGGGAAAAAGATGACAAAAATCATCATCTTCCTCATTAGTTGCTGCCGAAATTTGAAGGAAGCCATAGCTAAGGTTTCTTTGCTTTCTCAAGCTCATAGTAAGTGCATCCTAGCCCCGTTTTTAATGTTCTTCGCATTTTTGGAATCCTCGTAACTCGGTTTAGCTTATTCTAGCAATAATTCGTGTTAGGGCTCATATTTGGAAAAATACCCATAGGTGAAATGTGTTTATTTTGCTGTTTTATGGTGGAATATGAAGCCATAAATTATGTTAAACAACTTTTGCTAAGCAATTTTAAGCGAAAACGGGTAAATAGACATAATCGGTAAAAATAATTAATATTCAAAAGTATGTGTTGGAGTGGGAATTTGATGTTTCCATAGAAGGGAAAAATGTTCAGCATGTTATAAAACTTAAGAATAAGTGATGAAGTTTAATTTCCGAGCTTGGGGACAAAAGTGTAATTACGCAAAAGTTTGGGGGCAAAATTGTAATTTTCAAAAAGTTGGGTGGTGGATTATTTTAATGAGTGTGAACATTAAATGAGTTAAATTTGCTATTATAGATCAAGAAAGACGTGAAGAGTATATCAAACGGGGAAAAGAAAAGATAGGGGAGTGAAGTGCAAAATTACGATATTTTGCACCGAGGTAAGTAAACACGTGACTTAATGTATTATTTTGATATTATTTGATATATGTTGAGATTTATTTGGAATTAAAATAAATGTTTGGCCATATCCTAAAATGTTGTTAAATCGGGAAAGGTGGTAAAGGGTTGCAATATATGGTTTATGGGTTGAACACTCGGAATAAGCCGGAGTATGTTGTATATAAAGGGGTTGCTGTGTGCTGATTCCCCGATTCATTGGTGGTGCTATGTGCGTGATCCACCATATCTTTGAAATGTGAAAAGGGGGTTGCTATGTGCTGATTCCCCCGAGGGGTTGCTAAGTGCTGATTCCCCGGTTCATTGGTGGTGCTAAGTGCGATATCCACCATATCTTTGAAATGTGAAAGGGGGTTGCTATGTGCTGATTCCCCCGAGGGGTTGCTAAGTGCTGATTCCCCGATTCAGCGGTGGTGCTAAGTGCGAGATCCACCAATAACGGTTAACATTCCAAGTGTTCAACGAAAAAGTGTGGAAGATGAATATTTCCATATGGTGGAAAATTTTATGGGTAAATATTGAGTTGAATACTAAATCGACCCATGTATGAGATGGGAGAAAATATCAAAAACGCAAAAGGAACGATTTAATTATAAACTGTGTTGAACAACAGCAATTGGGTAACTTTGAAAAATCACCATAAATGGTGGAAAATGAATGGGAAGTGAATAATATATGAAATTGAAGCTGAATGTGTCTATTTTCATATGAAAGAAATAGAATAAGCAAAGAGTTGTATTTTTGGAGATATCTGAATTTTACTGAAACAGGGCTGGATTGATTTCGAGATCCCCTGTTCTAATTTTGGAAATTACCAAAATTGTAAAAAAATAATTATGGCATGAAATTTATATCTCTGGAATCCTTATTGAGTCTATTTTTATTAGAAACAAGAAAAACCATTTTTCAAATTTTGTACAGAGAGTTAAGTAAATTTTAGTGAGGAAGGGTCAGAACCGTTGGGCAGTGAAACAGGGGAAGGTTTAATGAATAAACTGTACTAATTGGCTGGGTTAAAAATTCTGAAATTTTTATGGTGAAATGGTATATGAGTCTAGTTTCAGGTAAAATTTACGAAACTCAATTTGGAGCCCTGTAGCTCCAGATAAAAATAAATTAGCGACTATGACGCAGAAAAACAGCTTGCTGGAAATTGCCTAAACAATAAAGTTATTCATGAATAAGTTTATATTTTGGTGTAGTTATGGGAGTAATTACTTATTTATCATGTGTTTACTTACTAAGCTATATGCTTACTCGATTTTATTTTTCTCTTGGTTATAGTGACTTCCAACAACTCGGAAATTGGAACGAAGTCAGACAATCATCTACACTATCCTTCACATTTGAGGTATTTTACTACTAGTGTTCCGAAATTTTATGGCATGTATAGACACTTTATGTAATGTGGGATCATCATGTAAATATATGTTATGGTTCCCTTTTAAATGTAGTGTTTATTAATAGTTAAACTATATGTGTGTTTATACAAATGAAATTGGTTGGTATATTGGAATGTGTTCTAAATTTGCAGGAGGTTTAAGCAAAAATAAGTAGGAATGCTGTCGAAAATTTTTAAAAATTTAGTAATACCTCATACTCTGTTCCGGTAAGGAATACGGGTAAGGGTGTTACATAACTACTGAGAAGAAATTTTCAAAATGTTGGCTATTGGACAGTGGTTGCACTAACCACATGTCACCAGATGCCTCCTTGTTTAAAACCTTGGATAGAAGTTGCAAAACCAAGGTCAAGGTTGGAAATGGCCAGTTTATAAAGGCTGAAGGAAGAGGAGAGGTGCTGATATGTACTCCTACAGGTAACAAGGTCATACCAAATGTGCTTTTGGTGCTTGAGATTGGCAGAAACCTTCTCAGCATAGCCCAATTGCTTGAGAAAGGTTATTCTGTTGTATTCAAGGATAAACAGTGCCACATTGCAGATCCAAGTGGATCAAGCCTTATGACAATCACAATGACTGATAAATGCTTTGAGGTTCATTGGTCAAATGACTTAAAGTCAGCATATACAGCTTCTATAGATGACTCCAAACTCTGGCATAGAAAACTTGGACATGCCAACTTTAGGTCAATGGGTTGAATGGCCAGTGAGGGCTTGGCTGAGAACTTCACCAACTCAGTGGAGTATGATGATGTGTGTGAGGTCTGCCAGATGGGGAAACAGGCAAGATTGCCATTTTCTACAAATACAGCATGGAGAGCTACTGAAAGACTGCAGCTGGTGCACTCTGATGTATGTGGCCCGATGAGGACTGAATCACTCAGCAAAAACAGGTATTTCATCCTCTTCATTGATGATTTTACAAGGTTTTTCTGGATTTTCTTCTTAAAACAAAAGTCTGAGGTAGCTCAAGTGTTTGTGAAGTTTAAAACTGCTGTAGAGACAGAAACAGGTTGCAAGCTGAAATCGATAAGGTCAGACAATGGCACTGAGTACACTTCAGCTCAGTTTCAAGCCATTTGCAATGATGCTGGTATCAAACACCAGCTTACAAATGTCTACACACCTCAGCAGAATGGGGTATCAGAAAGAAAGAACAGAAGCTTGATGGATATGGCCAGGTGCCTGCTGTTTGAGAAGAAACTGCCCAAGACCATGTGGGCTGAGGCAGTAAACACTGCTGTCTACCTTCAAAATAGGCTTCCTACTAAAGCTCTTGCATCCAAAACACCTTTCGAGGCTTGGTCTGGTTTCAAGCCTTCCTTGGCACATCTGAAGGTGTTTGGTTGCCTGTGTTATGCACAAATACCAGCAGCAAAGAGAGATAAGCTCTCTGAAAGGGCTCAACCAGGTGTTCTAGTAGGCTATATCTCAGTTAAAAAGGGCTACAGGGTGCTGGATCCTTTGACAAACAAAGTCCAAGTGAGCAGAGATGTCATCTTTAATGAGAAGGCTTGCTGGAATTGGGAGAAGAGTAAACCAGAAGCTGCTTCAGAAGACCTGGTGCCTAATCAAGCTGAACTCGAGCACCTTGGTCCTGAAATGGATGTTGATGATGTGCCTGTGAGAGGCACAAGGCCCCTAGATGAGATTTATGAAAGAGCACAAGTTGCTATAGCAGAACCTAGTAGTTTTGAAGAAGCTGAAGCAGATGAAGGTTGGAAACAGGCCATGGTTGATGAAATCAACATGATTGTGAAGAATCAGACATGGGAGTTGGTTGAAAAGCCTGCCAACAGAAAGACCATTGGTGTAAAATGGGTTTATCGAGTGAAGCACAATGCGGATGGAAGTTTAAACAAGCTAAAGGCCAGGCTAGTTGTAAAGGGCTTCAGTCAAAGGTATGGTCTGGACTACATGGAAACATTTGCTCCAGTAGCCAGACTCGATACAATCAGATTGCTGATTGCAGTTGCTGCTCAGAACCAGTGGACAATCCACCAAATGGATGTCAAGTCTGCATTCCTCAATGGACTCCTAGAAGAGGAGATATACATCGAGCAACCCCCAGGTTTTATAATGCCTGGTAAGGAGCATTTGGTGTATAGGCTAAGAAAGGCCTTGTATGGCCTAAAACAGGCCCCTCGAGCCTGGTATGCTCGAATTGACTCATACTTGGTCAGTTTGGGATTTGAAAGGAGTGCTAGTGAGCCAACACTTTATGTTAAGAAGGATCAAGCAGAAACACAGCTTATTGTGTCTCTTTATGTGGATGATCTCCTTGTAACAGGAGGAGACAAGACTATGTTAGAAGATTTCAAAAGAAAAATGAAGGAGATGTTCGAGATGTCAGATTTGGGGTTGATGACTTATTTCCTTAGAATAGAGATACAACAAGCTGATCAAGGAATCTTTTTGGGACAAAAGGCATTTGCTTTGAAAGTTTTATCCAAGTTTTCAATGCAAAATTGCAAGCCAACATGCACACCTATGGCAGTTGGCATAAAACTGTCAAGCCAAGAAGAACATGAGCCTGTCAATGAGTCATTTTATAGGAGCCTTGTTGGTTGTTTGCTGTATTTAACAGCAACAAGACCTGACATTCTGTTTGCTGTGAGCATGCTATCAAGGTTCATGCACTGCTGTAACCAGCAACATTACAAGGCTGGGAAAAGGGTGCTAAGATACATCAAAGGTACCTTAAACCATGGAATACAGTTTAGAAAGGCTGAAGAGTTGAAACTGATTGGCTACACTGATAGCGATTGGGCTGGTTCAAAGGATGACATGAAGAGCACTTCTGGCTATGCTTTTACACTTGGCTTAGCTATGATTTGTTGGAGCTCAAGAAAACAAACAATGGTGGCTCAATCGACAGCAGAAGCAGAGTATGTAGCAGCTGCCAATGCTGTTAATCAAGCTATGTGGCTGAGAAAAATTTTGAGCGATTTGAATCTACAGCAGAATGATGCAACTGTGATACGTTGTGACAACAAGTCAGCAGTTGCTATTGCTAAAAATCCTGTCTTCCATGGCAGGACAAAACATTTCAACATTAAACTCCATGTGATAAGAGAAATGGAACAAGCTCGAGAGATCAAGCTAATTCATTGCAGCTCAGAAGGTCAGATCGCCGATATCTTCACAAAATCACTTGGTGCATCGAGATTTCTAAACCTAAGGAAGCAACTAGGAGTCTGCTGCATAGAAGCTGAGGAGGAGTGTTGAAGTCAACCCCCATGCAGCAGCCAAGGTGACCATGCAAGGTGACCATGCAGGGATCGTGCTTTAACAGCAAACCGAAACTGCATTGTTTCATTTGGTTACTCAAATGAACATTTTGTGTTTTAGTTTGTTTTGAACTAAGTTGGTAACTGTATTTTGATGTAATTAGGTGCTGAATGACAAGTTTAGGTAGAAGTTTATGTTTTCAATCAAGTTTACCAAGTTACTAGGCAATTTAGTGGTGTTAGGTATGTTATTAGGTGGTAACTTGTTTGTTTTGCTGTTGTTATCTCATATATATGTATTGGTATTATGCCTTAAAAAAAGGTCAATGAAAATTCAGCTCATTTTCATTCAATTTTATCTCTTTCTTTTCTGTTCTCCATTGCAAAATTTCTTTCTTCTTCTTCAATAGTTTATTCAGCAAGGCTCGACACTTGCTGTGCAAGCAAGCTGAAACCATCTTGCTATTACCTCTTGCACCAACAGGGACAAATGGATTCTAGTCACTTAGATGTTTATGTTTATGCTAGTGCCACAGACACCACTAGCAGGAAAAGATTGAGGAAACTGTCCAACAAACCATCCAAAAATATTGCAGTACTAAAGGGCGAGGCCAACCAAAGCCTCAGGAATTATACATCTGGGAGCATACTACTCCTCCATCAAGTGCTATTGAAGTTTCCATAGTGATGAGTGAAGGGCAGTCCAAAGCCTCATTTAGTGTTGTGCCAGAACATCCATTCTGAATGATCAATCTGACACCATATCTAAAACCCCTTTTAGGATTCACATTCTAAGTGAATCGTCGAATGCCTACTACTATTCCTTAGGTATGACACTTGTTCTTTTTTATTGACTTAAAAGACTTTTACTCCAACTTCGACATGTAGCAACACAAGAAGCATATCTTAAAAGGCACTCGTGAACAACCTTTCATCTTAAATCATCTGATTGGTTATTCATGACGAGTTACTTGAATACCTCACACTACTTATTTTTGCCCTCTAGCAAACCATCCGCTTACTTTTGACCTCTAACAGACCATCCGCTTTCAACCACCAGCTCCTGACCCCCAACTATGAATTGTCCATAAAGACCTCTGAACATAACTACCTCATATTATCTCATTAAAAGAATGTCAAAAAAGATCACTTAATGCTCTGATTGACAACAATTGATATATAACAAACTTGTCATCTGGCCAACCACATGAACAAACCGCCATCTAACAAACCGCCATCTATATTGTCGATGACATGACACTGTCAAATAAGAGAAAAATCCCTTATATATACCCCCAACACAAAATTTATGATCTCTCTCCTCTTGTAACTTAAAACCTTTCACTCGCTTGTAATTTATGATCCCTACGACCCTTCACAAGTGAACAACGTCATCACCACCACCTCCTTGTCGAAACACTAACATCAGCAAATTATATAATATTCAAAATATCTGAAATAATCTTTCAAATTTTTTAATAATTATTTGAATATTAGATTTCTTTCCCCCGAATAAAATGTGAATGGTTAACACCCCATCTATTTAATAGGAATTGAATCTCCATATAAAAGTTAAGTGTTAAACCTTTAAAAAAGAAGTGCCTTCTAGACATTTATTTCTTTCGATTTCCTTCCCTCCCAAGCCAATATAAAATAAAAATAAAATTTCATCATTTATTTACTTCCTTCAACAATTTACGCCCATGTAACGATATATATGTAAATATATTATATCTTGCCAGCCAATAAATTGTCAAACCAAAAGAAAAAAGATAACATACACATAAACTTCCTATTTATATACAAAAGTTTTAAGCAGCCGCCTGCCTGAATCAATTCTCCACAAAATCCGCCTTCCAATTTCTTTTCTGCTTCTGCTTGTAAGTCATCTGATCAAAAACATTCATTACGTACACATCTGGAAAACATATATATATATAAAAATTGAAGTCATTCAATTACCCAGAATTTGGAGGGCCTATGGACGCAAATTTTGGATGATCCACCATTAAAGTAGAAACGAAGCTTTGCCAATGCCACTAATTGTATGTAAACATAAGTGAAGAGAAACCATTATTTGAGCAAAATTAATACGCCACTTGGAAATATCAAAAATGATCGCAGCAGGTGAGATAAGTTGACCCCACATTGTGTTGTTCAGAACTATACTACACAATTGTATGTTTTGGTTGCGAACACTCACTCATGATAAATCAAAAGATCCTTGCCCTTCGTTGATTGCATATAGCAATTTCTTATACATAATTTCCTGTTCACACACCACCACTTGGAAATAAGTTCATATAAAAATGTTACCAGGGATAATCATACAAAAATCAATCTAGACTGATTAATAATACCTTGGAAGAATATGGAGGAAGCTTCAAGTAATTAGCACAAGTCATGACACTGGGCAAGTCATCATCTGCTGATTCTGAGGGTCCACTTCCATTGGAAGTAGCAGCAATTGCAGACGACGAATGCTGCAATCAGATTTCAGACAAACCGTCAATACATGCCAAACAAGAACTCAGCTTTATATACAGCTGAATGAAAAATTTACTGTTAAGCTAATAATAATACTGATGATGACTATGTTACCCCAAACTCGGAGGTACCAGTGTGTCAAAAGGTGTGACTCAGTTTTTGAAGTTATTTTATATATATAATATAATACTATCCAAATTCCGATGCGTCAAGCACAGGTGTCCATGGGTACTATAGCCAAAATGAAAATTCCAGATAACATAGTATTCATAGTACATAACTCTCTTAAGGTGCAACCTTAAAAATATTGAAGCCAGTTTCACGTAAAGAGACTACTTAAAAACTGACATTAATAAATACATATGTAAATCTTATTTCAATCAGACTTTCATCTTAAAAAAATTCAATGACGAGCAGATAGAACAATTAACAACGTAAAAGAAAAGAAACATTGATATCAACTTTCTCAATCCAGCTACCATTACCTTTCTAACAATTGTAAGCTTTGGATTCAGCACTGCCAGACCACCAGGTGGAAGTCTAGGCGCACCAGTAACAAATTGGCAGAAGGCCCGCTGTTGCTCTGGTGTAAATTCTCCCATAATTTCAAGTAACTGCAAAATTACAAAACCAAACATCATTATGGAAAGAACAAAGATCCGAATTATTTGAATAATAGGGTTATGAAACAAACATACATTAACAACTGCAGGGCTCTTTGCAGTATATCCATGATCGAATTTTATATGATCAGCAAGTGTCTCGGCCTGCATTATTTTAAGTTATATATCAAGATCCAAGTGAAAAAATAGTTCTAATCAAAGAAGTTAGCAATATTATCTCAGTAAGTGTCAAATTACCTCCCACAACTCTCTGCGACCACATAGCAAATAGTCCAACTCTTGGGGAGTAAATATTTGTAATGATGCAACATCAAAAACCTGCTTGTTATAATAATGGATATATTAACATTACGATGAATCTCAAAAACGGCTCCTTACATGCGAATAATTAACAAGGAAACCCAGGTTGAACATGAATTATGACTAGTCAAGAAAACTCAGACCAAAGAAAGCAACTGGACCTGATTAAATCCAGCTCGAAATGCCTCCATTTGCCGAATAATTCCAGCCTTGACAGTTGCATCAACGACAAAGGATATGTATTCCTCTAAGTTATTGATATCCACCTGATGCATTTAATAGGATGTTAGCAGTTAGAATAGCCTACTGACAACAAAATAAAATAGAGGGAATAGAATGAAAAGTTGAATATATACAGTGCCATCCCCTGGTTTCAGTATGTATTCTGGATAGCCTGGAAGCGTAAAATCCAAACAGAGATCTTCTATTGGGGTACCGCGGAAGCGCAATTCATCAACAGCAGCACTACTTTCACCACCAGTCGATTCCAAATATTGCTTTCGACAAACAAGGAAATGCAGTTCTTGCAAAATTTTCCCAAACTCACCATCAAAAGACAGAATATCATACAAATCAAGCTCCTGCAATGTTTTATAAAATGCATCTTCAGCCCAAAAGTTAAGAGATAGTTGTCGCAATAGTAGAAATGTAATAGGTATACAAATAAGCAATCTAAGCTAAAAGAATATTCAAATAGTTCTGCAAGTCAAAAAACTGCAAACAGCTTACTTGACCAAGCACAAGTTTGTAAAATGGTGTTGATAGTGGCAGGTCTAAAAGTCGTCCATCTTGAAGAGCTTTCGCCATCACACGTCCAAGTAGCCGGAAATATTTGATGACTTTAAAAAACTGGCTGCCTTCAGAAGCATCAGCATTTGGTCGCCAAGGTCGAGGGAACAACCCCAAAGGAGCTTGGACTATATCTCCCCCAACACTACCAGCAGTTTTCTCATTTTTCTCTTCATCTCCATCAATTTCCATTATTGACTTATCCCATGTAGAATTAGACCTCCACATTCCAAGTCCAACCTTTTGCAAATCATGACTTAATAGTGTATAGAACTCCAACGTTGGACCCAATCCAGTGCCAACTTCTCCAAAATATTCAACTTCAAGCACAGCTTTTTGGCTAGAATACATTTCCATTACCTTCGCAGCAGAATCCAAAATGTGGTTCCGGGAGACACGAACTTTTTGACGCTGTAGTCTCCCAACCCTCACCTCTCTCTCATTAGTTGATCCATGGCCATCAGCACCCTGCTGCTGCTGCAGACGATATAACGCACGAGACAACCCAAAGGCAGTTGAATAGAAGTACTGCCTTCGTGTCTCAAAAGGAAATAAAAAGGGGCATGCCTTTGTCAACTGGTAACACCAGGAAGGGAGACTTCCACTGCAAAGAGCAAGGGCATCCTGTATTTGCCGAGCCAGTTTTGGAGTGAGTTTACCATTAATAAATTCCTCATAAGGAACTCTAGAACCAGGGGTACTCAACTCATCCAGATTTAAATTTTTTCCTTCAGCAAAATCGTCAGAAACTATCTGAGCTCTCAAACGAGGTGCCAGCTGATTCAACCCCTCTAACACATACAAAAGTGTCAAGATAGTGTAAGTAGGATTAGATCTTTCTAGATCACAAGGAAGTTCCCCTTGCAAGATGCCATCTAATAGTGACATTCTATGAGTTTGGGAATCAGAGTTGGAACTGGGAGAACACGATTTAGTGGATTTAGATGCTGGGGCAGAACCTGAACCCCCTACTGATGTTCGGTCAGCTTGGGTGTCTGCCCTCTGATAAGTTATTGTGTAGATACCACTCCACATTCCTCTTCCGTCGGTAGATGTGAAATCACTACCGCCATATCTCTCATCATCGTCCTCATCCAACACAAGCTGTCTTTGAATGGCCTGATAGATGGTCAACTGCCGGTTGAGCTGCTTACTACCAACAGTAAAAATCAACTTTGGAGGCTCATTAGAATTCCCAAACTGAGGACGTCCTTGCCGATCTCTACCTCCTCTAATACCTCTACCATTGGCAGATCCAAACCCAGCCATGGCAGCAGCAGCAAACGACATTGCACCCCTTGAGCCATAACTACTCCTAAAATCAGCAGAGTCTGAACCACTAACAGCAGCAGCTCTGCTGCTTGATCCAGAAGCAGCATTAGTTTGGTTATCACTTGCTGCTGGCATGGTTGTGCCATCTTCAGCTGAATCGCCCAATTTAACATCGTGTACTTTATCTGGCATGCAAACAGGAAGGGAATCATCTCTAAGCACCTGTAAAGAAAACAATGGTTCTTTCAAGCAATAGTAAAGATCAAATGAAGTTTATAAATTATGATAAACATGAAAGTGCTGCCCATTTCTACAGGCACAATATAACTTACGTCTTCATGATCATCATCTTCATCATCAGAAATATCATCATCTTCAATCACCAAAGCATCATCAATCTCCACAGGAGACAAATCCAATTCTTCATCCTACCAAAAAGGGGCAGATCATCATCACACAGGAAATAGGGGGAAAAAAAGAATGCTCATTTACATGCAAACAAGAGACAAGTACAAAATAAAAATAGGGTTGTTAACAAATGATTATGAATTTAAACTAACTTCAGCATGGAAGACTAAACGATACAAAAACTCAAAACACACCAGATTTCATATCTAATAATCAAAACACATACCTCAGACGTAGAGTCACCATTTTCAGGTCTCATTGGAGTATCTTTATCCAGAACAGCTCTTCTACGAGCAGAATTTCTTGTTTGAGGCCCTCTTGACTCCTCTTGAGCAGGTTTCAAAACAGCCTTACCTTTTCCCTTTGACGAACTTGTGCTTTTCTCCTGTGATGATTCCTTTCTGGCAACATCTCCAATATTAACAGATGATCTGGACCTTGAAGAATGACGACGAGTGGTCGAAGCAGGAGTTGAGGTAGATGGAGAAGAAGCAACAGCCCCACTGGCCGTGTTCCCAGAGTCAGAATTTCCTACAGACACAGAGGGTTTTTGAGCATTGTCACTACGTTGAACTCGTGGCCAAAGAAATTCTTCAACAGCTGCTAGACTTGCTAATGGATCAATCATCACAATATTTGAAGAATAGTCACGAAGAGACTTCTCTCCTTGGGCTCGACAAAGCCGCAACTTAAAAGGCTGAGACAATGCACTTAATCCAGAAGAGAGGCGTGCACTCCCACCAGAAGACCTAGATGAATGGCTAAGAACTACAGGGAAACGCTCTACAGATGATAAAGCATTTTGAAGCTTCTGAACCAGGACAGTCATAGGAGCAATACTTCCTTCATCAACACTTGAAGGAAGTGCCACACTAATAAATAATTTTAATCGTTTAAGGGCTTGGTGGCGAAGCTTGGGCAGGTTTACATCAGAAACTCTCTCCAGCGAGAAGTACCCACAAGAAAAATAGCTTAACAAGGCCGCCACAACACCACTACCAATAAACTCAAACGTGGATACACCATCCCCCTTGCTTAGTTCTGCTAGCATCTCAGAAATCACACCAATCAAATACTCTTCTTTGCTAGAAGAAAAATCAACCAACCGACACCCTGAAGCTTTAGATTTTCCTTTTGCCTTAGTCTTTTGATCATCAATGCCAGCATTTAATTTCATGCAGAGACTTTTTAAGTGTATAAGATCATCTGTTACTCCAACTTCAACAGCCCCAGGATCAGAGGGGAAATACTTATCTTTAAATGCTTTAGCACATGCACTTACTGCAGCACGAATATTGGAATTGGCCGTAGGAATTTCAACAGTATTAGGAGGTGAGCCAATATTTAAAGAGGCCTGATTTTTGGACTCCTCCACAGAACCTCCTTCAGGATTAGAGTTACCACTGCGTCGTCTGTAACGCCTGGAACGTGATGACGTTCCAGATACAGAATCATTATCCTTCTCAAGAGGAGATGCTTGGGCAGCAGTGGCATTTTGGTTACCAATTAATACAAGCTGATCTACAGCATGAACAACACCCTCTCTGACAAACATTTTGGAGAAGGTTCCAGGAAGCTTTTCCATGAGGATCTCAGCAATTTGGAGGGAAGGAACCAAGACATGTGGATCTTTCCATGCTAAAACACCAGCCAAGAAGCTATAAAATCAAACAAACGGTAAGTTCCCATAACCAAGCATTGCAAGAATATGTAAATTGCTATCTTTTACTTAAGGTGGACACCTTGATATGTTTGTTACACTCAATAAATTCTGAATCATCTCTGCACTGCTGAAGTACATTAGTTTTCCAATAACCGAGAGACATTTATGGCGAACTGGGCCATTGACGCTGGAACCATAGATCTGATCGATAAAATGATAGGACCATAAATATCAACAAACCAAGAGAAAATCACGGCAAAGACAAGAGAATATATGTACCAACAAATAAACAGATAACCAAGGAACTGCCCTCGACAATGAAAACTTACCTGTATGAGAACAGGAAGCAGATCAACTCCAAACTGCTGAAGAAGTTCAGGTTGATCATTCAATAATTTCTCTCGGGCTGAAACTTTGGGAGCATTTTCATCAGAATTTTCTTGCTTGTCAGAGCTGCTAGCAGGAGACTTCATCAAAATAGATCCTTTGACAAACATATTAGAGCTGGCAGGGAGGGAAATTGTTCCTTGTGGCAACGGAGGAAGAAGTTCATTTGCCAGATTGACAATTTCAAAAATCTACACAAGAAGATAAAAATTACAGGACCACCAAACAGATAGGCATAATATGCATAAGCTATTGCTAATTTACTATGTCCATGTAAATAATATAAAGTGCACGAAATAAACAATATATTCAAAACAAGTAACTTATACAAACAAAATGAATAGAATAAAGCACGGATATCTATGTGAACATACCTAAAACTGTGACTTGATACCATGCGTCTTAATGGTTATAACAATTTCCCCAGCATTGCTGGTATTAATATAACATAGGAAAAATTATACACATCATATGTACAAAGGTATATACAAACAACAGGAAATAACAGCTACCAGCAATTCAGCTTGAATTAAAAACAGTTCAAACGAGTAACCTTAAACCACAATATAAAAACCACTTACATGCAAGGTTTACATGAACAGATTCAAAAACTAAGAGTTGGAATTTTGTGTCTAAGAATTATACCATTCCTCTACCACTGCTTATTTTAATATGGCAATTCACATGTTACAAACATCACATATTCACAGGTATTGGTAAATAACTTGCAATGACAACTACAATGTTTTCAGCTTTAATTAACTATTACCTGCTCTGCTGGTCTGCTTAATGCCGGCGAAACCGATGAGTTGGCAGAAATGCCAGAACCTGATAGTATATCTTTAAGTATGCCATTTATCCCAAGCAGAAGTAAAGTTTTAGCTCCTAAAGGAGACCCACTTGCACATGTTGAAAGCAGTCGAATTAAGCCCTGAAATCAAAAACTCAATTGTCATGATGTTGCACATAAAAATGCATTGGCATATAGATAAGTAAAAGAGCAACATGGGTTCACCGTATATGTCGGTGTGCTTAATGATGCCTGCCCACCTCCAGAGTTACTTGTAGAAATGAGAGATGCAGCTTGAGTAACCAGTCCATGATTGCATAGCTCATCTAATTTATCCGGGGATGATGCAAAGGCATCGGCGATGAGAGTCAAACAAACAGAAGCATGCTCCAGCACCTATAAACATAACAAAGCATAGGAAATCAAGAAGAGACACAATTTACAACAAAAGAATAGTCAAAAATGTATGTTACAGTTACCTTTGAATCATGATACTGCAACAGATTTGTTAATAGAGGTACAGCTTCCATGACATAATCAGATGCATCTGAAGGGAGTTTCTTGCACATATTTGCAGCAGTAGATAGTGCCACTCGCTAACAAGGGATTAAACAGAAGAAACGCCTTCATAAGATTCTAAATTTCCAGAAATCTTCTTATAAATTATTAACAGTCAAAATTTTCCCATATTAAGTACCTGAACCCCAGTGGAGAAGAAATCCAAGTAAGAAAGAACTGCCATGAGAGCACCAGCTCGCAAACAGGCAGTTGGGTGTTCCTGAGATATCTTCTTCAAAGCTTGGAGAGACTGTTTCCAGCATTTCAAACAGAAAGATAAGAATGCCGACTAGATCAAATCTACAATATTCAACTTTCTAATTCAAGTCTACAGCTATGAACAATGCAGTAAACTCTTCATTATTAGACCAGAAATCTGAATTTTTTTTGAATGGTTACTTAGAAACAAGCAAATTTTATAGGATACAGCTTTCAGAGAAATGCTCAAACATCTCAAATTTATCTCCATCTATGTCAACTGGACCCAATTTCTAGTAGAATGAGATTGTCACACTCTAGTTTATAATGAAATACAAGAAATAGCGAGCGATACTCTAATAATAAATTATTTTGAAAGTAACCAATAAAACCAACCTGTTCAGCCAAGTCCATATACTCTATAGTGAGCAACCTGGCACAAAAACACGAAACAGCACCATAATGCACCACAGCAGCACATGAAGAAGGCAAAACATCACACAAATGGGTCAGCGCCCTTGCTGCAAGAAGCATAATATCAGGATTACTCTCATGATTAAGCAATCCAACGAGCACGGGAACAAATGAATCCACAGAAAACGTGCTCAAGGACTCCTCAGTCCCAATTGAAAGCATCTCGCAGAGCTGCGTCAACGCCTCCACTTGCTTCCCTTCCTCTCCATCAGCACGCAACCCAGACAGAATCTTCTTCAACCTCCCGCTCTGATGGGATGAAGATGCAGAACCCATAGCCGATGACGGCAGCAAATCATCAAGCCCGGCACCAAGCTTCCTCAACAAGCCTTGTAACGCGCTGCTTGCTGACGTCAGATTCTGGTGTAAAATCCCTACACCGCCTTCGCTATCATTATCATCGTCATCGCCTAAAGAGGTATCCATAATTAACCCTAAATTCCTCTCAGGGTTGTTAGAATTGTTGTCTCTATTTGCCCTATCCCTATCCCTATCTCTATCTCTATCGCGAGCACTTGGATCACGTTCCTTTTCTTTGCCCCTATCGGAGGCGAGATTTGGACTGTCACTTGTCGTGGACTGATTAGCTTTGCTGGGACGGCGATCGCAGCGGGAACCAGAGGAAGATTCGGTTGTGGTGGAGTCCATTAAAGCAGCGGCAGCGCGGGAAGTGCGAGAGCGAGGCGTTGTGGTAGTTACAGCGGTGGGGGATGGGGAAGAAGAGAGACGAGCGCGTTTGTGAGAACGAGTGGTAGGACCAGAGGGGGAAGATGAAGGGGCAGCTGAGGAGGCCTCCGCCCGCTTCCGGCTCCGAGTTTCCATACAAAGGGGACCACCGCCCCTGGTAATCAGACAGCCACCGCTACAAAGATCAGACGATTCCTGATCCAATTGTTCGTTGCATCTCAACACCTGATCGAAAACCCTAGAAATAAAATTAGAAGTAATTCACAATTAAAATAAAAGTGAAAAGCTATAATCAACAATCAGGGAAATGAGGCCTTAATCTTAGTTTGGATGATAAATTGGGGGTGAATTTGTGAGGTAGTGGGGTGGAGGTTAAAGGCAAAGAAACCTGAAACCCTCAAGTGAAGAAGGAATAAAGAGGAGGGCTTTTTAGATTTTTATTTATTTATACATATTATAATATGCATTTGCAATGACTTTTCGTAAAGAAACATTAGGATTAAAATTAGGGTAAACTTCATCAAGGTTATTAAATTATTAATAAATTTATATTTTAATTATTTAATTTTAAAAAATAATAAAATAATTTATTAAATTATTTAAAATTTTTATTTAAGTTGTTAAATTATTAAAATTACAATTATATAGTTTTTTTTGGTTGCATTCAGAATCTAAATAGTTTTTTTTTAATCTCTGATATTGATTATTAGATTGATTTAGATTTAAGATATATTGTTCTGTTCATCAATGGGTATTGATTTACCATATCAATAATCAAATAATCGCTCAAAGCTTAATGTTAGACTTTTTAAAAAATAAAAATCTAACAATTTAAATGAAAATTTTTAAATAGTTTAATGACTTAAATAAAATTTTTTAAATAATTTAGTGAATATTTTACAATTTTTAGAATTAAATAATTAAAATATAAACTTATTAATAGTTCAATGATATTAATTGTAATTTATCTTTGAAAAAAAAAAGAAAAGAGATGTATACTCTTTTTTAGATAAAAAATAAAGAATATAATAGCTTCCACGAGGTGAATTCTTCTCGGCTTGGAGCGTCTCAATCGGGTTAGTTTAGATATTTGTTTTTATTTTTTCTTTTTAAGCTCACTCTATATTAGTATTTAAATCCTTTTTTTTTTTAATTTTGAATTGCGTATATTATGCCCTTTTTAACCTTTTTTCACTTTTTTTATTTATATAATTTATATCTATACTCAATTACATATAGAAAAAAATCTATAGAAATATTTTTATTTTATTATTGAATTTTAACTATTAAATCATATTTTATTAAAACTAAAAATACATTTCATATTTCTCTTTTACTCTTTTCAAATGATAATTTCCTTTTATTTCACGTTACGGATTTTGAATGTGTTACTGTAAAGAATATTTTGAATTCTTATGAAATGGTGTTGAGACAGATCATTAGTTTTTATAAGTCGGGCATTATGTTTAGCTCTAACACCAAGCTTTCAGTTCAAAATTCTATTATGTCAGCTTTAGGAGTGTACAATCTAATTTACCATGGGCCATATCTTAGTCTTCCATCTCTGATTGGGCACAACAAAAGGCAAGTCTTTTCTTTTATAATATAACACTTAAGCAAGAAAGCTCTCTGTAGAAAAATAAGTAACAATCATAACAAGATAAAGAGGTAGTTCTCAAAATTGTAGCTCTGTCGATTCATGTTTATTGTATGAGTGTTTTTGTTACCTTTGAGAATGTGTAATAAGCTACAGATGATGATGAACTCTTTCTGATGGGGTTCTTGTGGTAACAATCTAAAAGGCATTTGATGGCAGCGTGCGATAAGTTATGTGTGCCTAAGAAGTTTAGAGTTATGGCGTTTGGGAACCTTTATTGCTTTAATTTGGAAATCTTGGGTAAACAAGAAGCCCGACTTATTTCCCATCTAAATAATTTCATTAGTTGTTTCTTCAAGGCCAAATATTATCTAGATGATAACTTTCTAGTGTCGATGGAGGGCATAGCCCTTCATTTGTGTGGCGAAGCCTTCATGCAACAAAGTAACTATTTAGTAGAGGGACTCGATGGCGAGTAAGTGATGGTCAAAATATTGAAGTCTTTAAGGACCCATGGCTTATTGATGATAATAATTTTTATGTTAATTCGTTCCTTTTGTTGGGGCTAGAGAATATGAAAGTTGTTGAGTTGTTTCACACAGATGAGCATTCATGGGATAAGAACTTTGTAAAAGGTATTCTTTCTCCAAGTGGTGTTGAGAGATACTATAGATACCGATAAACTTTTACTCTCAAAAGGATCTGCTTATATGGCATTATAGCATTAATGATCGGTATAGTGTTAAATCATAAGTCGTGCTTACCTTGTACACAAAGTTCTTTGCTGATGGTCCATATTATCATATTTGGAATCTTAAGATCTACCCTCCCAAAGTATTAGATTTTATTTGGTGTTACCTTCACCACTTTGTTCCCACTAAGTCCTAATTGATTGATAAGGGAGTTTGTTGTCTCCCTTGTGCTACTAATGTAGTGGTTTTGAAGATTTAGACAATGTGCTTTTGTTGTGTCCAAAAGCTCAAGAGGTTTAAAAAGCAAGATGTATTTTTCACGGCTACTCTTCTTATTATTAGTTTATTGTTTATTCTTCAAGAGAGATATCAATGAGGCTGATGAAGGAAGGCCTAATTATTTTGTGGTATTTGTGATTTAGTAGAAACTTACATATCTGGAAGCTGCAAGGTATAGATGTGAATCATATAATGTCTTCTACTTATGATTTATTGTAATGTTGGAAAGCAACTAATAGTGTTTTTCATGTTGTTTAATGATAGCAAAGTAATTTTGTGTGTTTAATGTACCTATTTTTGGTCAATTTTTTAATAGAATGCTAACAAGCTTGTGATTTCTTACTTAAATTTTATTAATGGTGCAATTGGAATGTCGAAGTTCAAAAACAAGTAAAATCGGGCTAAATTGGAACAAAAGACAAGACAAGGGGTTGAATTAAAAATTGTAAGATTTTTTTTTGGGCTGAAAAAATTTCATATTTTTTACTTTACCAAAATCCTATTTAGAAAAAATTTTGATTTTATGGTTAGTTGTTGAGCATGATTTTGTGAGTAGATCATGACAAATTAACTCTTTGAGTGGTGTATATAAAGGCTTGTAATTGTGACTTGAATTAACACTTGAATTTAGAAAGCAATTTGCATATTTTTGCATCAGGCATTCTACCATTTCTTCCTTCTTTTTATATTTTGGTACAATTGCCTTTCCACTATTACACCCCATTGAATATGATTAATTTCATGTTTAACTAATCTCCATTTAACTTTAGGTCAGTCATTATTTTGATAGAGAATCGTGACATATGAACATGCGCTAAAACCTTACAACACGGTATTCATTATCTCTCCAGAATATGGGATAGCCACAATCATTCCTTAAAGTTAATTCTATTTCAACACAAAAAATGCATGTTGGGTTGGAGTATTTGGCGTATAGTTTGGAAAACAATACGGTCATCTTTTGCATTCGAGTTCCATGAAAAAATTCGTGTGTCCAGGTGGGAAAAGGCCAGTTGGATTTCGTCAAGGGAGATAGTGATCGAATTTAAACGACCCATGCGGTTGAGGCTGTTAATTTGAGTTGGGCTCTTCTAGATCGCAAGGATATCAAGATCTTAAATTGCGTATGTGTGACACCCCAAACCAGACCGAAACATACTGGCTCGAATTTGAAGCATTACATTAACCACCTAAGTGGCTTTCTGGCTAACGACCGCCCAAGACACACCCCGACCTTATAACACCTCAATCTTATCTAATTATTAGCTATTTATTAATGCGAAAGCAAATTATGAGCCAATTTTAAACTTTTCCTAGGTAATTTAACCTAAAGGTATTTTCATCTTTTTACCACCTATGGTAAAACTAACCAGATTTTATATCTAAGTGTTAATCGATCTTCTTTTAGTCAAATTATGCAAGCCTAAAAATTTCAACTTAATTTGAGTTCATTTATTTTGTCAAATTCAAGTTTTATTATTAGAGACTAAATTGTAACAAATACAAACTATCAGGACCTATTTCGAATTATAAATTAAGTACGTTTCTACTGAACTTTACCCATTACGAGACTAATTCTAAAATTTTACCAAGTTCCCTTATCATCTAAGGCTCTAATTAAACTAATCAAATTTTAGGACTAAATTGTAAGTTAAACAAATTAGAATACTAATTCTAATTTAAAAAGACAAATATTCAAACCCCCAAAACCCATACAGCCGTGTGTCCCAAACCGTGTGTCATTAAAAGACAGTGCTCGAGTTGTGAAAAAATTTTAGGCTGATCGCACACGCTTGTGTGTGATAGCTCCAATCTCCACACGCCCGTGTCACTTACCCACACACTTGTGTGCAACCCCTCACATGCCAGTATGGACAGGCACATGCCCGTGTGAAAACCACTGCACCTACTTTTCCGAAAAACTCATTTTAAAACTTGATTTTGCATATTTTAATGGTCAATTAAACCTAATTTAACTATGATTAATTAACATACATATGCATATACCTTTAATTGAATTTATTGACATCACTTAACCCTCAATTATATAGAATTAGACAATCAATTTCATGCATAACAAACACCGAATAAATCAATCAAGTGGTGTACCTTAGTCGTTAGTAAACCACTCCATGGAAGCTTCATTTAAACAATTGTTAGTATAAATTTCATGCCTCACACACCGTGTTATCAAGCAATAATACACCATAAATCATTCAATAATTAAACTCAAACATGCCTCAAAATTATTATAAAATCATCCAAAAAAATGTCCAATGTCCAATTACAACCAAAATTAAACTAATTCTTGAGAGTTCTACAATGTCCGATTACAACCTCTAAAACGTGTAATAAAGTCTCTACCAAGCCTAAATCTCTTGGAACTCTCTTGCTCGTCTCCTCAAGCCCGACTATTATCTGCACAAATTGTGAGGGTGTGAGCTTTAAAAAGCCCAGTGAATGTTAATAAAAACGACTAGTAAATCAACATCCAAATCATGCTTAAATCTCATCCAATCAATCACCAATTATCAACTATAATAATGAAACATGTCAATTTAATTTTCATATGCTTTATCAATATCAAGAATCAATTATTCATGGCTTACAAACATCGAATGATATAACAATAATCACACATAAATATATATTGGCATACACTTCTCATGGCTTAATCGGGTGATTATACATTGGATAAACGGATCTTTGAACTCCCACAAATATCAAATACAGTCCATCGAGTTGAGCGGGCCGAAGCACACGCTCCCTTATAACACCTCAAATAACCCAATGAGTGAAGACTCATGCTCAACACTCCCTTATCTACTCCAAACAAATCAGTCCACACATAGCCATGTGCTCACAATGTTACAAGTAAAAGTAAGTACTGACAAATCCTATGGTATGCCAACTATATCAAATGGATCCACCATGCATGTTTGCCAATTTAATAAGTCAAACATAGCAAATAAATTAGTCATTAGTGTGCTCAATTTAATGTGACAAAATGTTTATGTGTAACATGTAACATAGGCATTTAACATCCAATTAAATCAAGCATTTCATTTGCCTTTTTTCAATGTTCAATTATCAATTGTAACACCAATATATCATGATCAAAAACTCCTGTAAACATGCTTTAATCATCAATATAATTAAACTAATTAAATTGCACAAAACCACCTAAATGCTTACTTACCATTATTAAATAAAAATTTAACTGTTGCAGATATAATATCAATCTTGCAAAAATCAGCCATTCAACCATAATTAATCAATGGAAATCGTCAATTAAGCTACTAATTAAACATAAATGAGGGTCAATTTACCAAATCACCCTTAGAAACACTCACCACACAATTTATTCTACCACAAACAAGTGATCAACCAAGCAAATCCAAGCTTCAATTCCGGTTAGCTCGGTCCTCTTCAAGATTCAGAGCTTCAATAGAGATAAAGTAGACATTACCACCTTTCCAATGCTAATAAATACAAATTTTAATTAACTATACTAATCGAAATCCTCTCACAAAGATACCTTGCCAGATTTGTAACGTCAAGTCAAAAACTCGATTCCTCACAAAATCGATATCTCCAACCCTCCTAAACACTTTCAATAATCAATATTAGACCAAATACACTTATACCAAGCATCAATTTCATCTTTAAATCAATTTCACAAAATTTCAGAAAATAGGTTCATGAAAATGATAAAATTCAGATTTCTTTAAATTACCACACAAATCATGTTTAGTCTTGATAAATAAGTTCAAAAACCTTTTAATAGATCCATTTTGAGTTGAAACATCCATTGGCTTGTGAATTTCCTCTCAAAATTCAAGATCCACCATTAAAGAACCATGTGTTCTTAGAAGAAGATAACATTGGTGAAAATCCTTTAATTGACTCTCAAATCATGTAAATATGTTTCTAATAATCATAAAAACAAGTTTAGGATTGAAGATTTCCTTTAATTCGCTCTAAATTCGTTGATTGAAAATCTTGATTCCAGAAACTTGAGAAATTTCAGAATATTTTTTGCTACTTTTGAGAATAATTTCGGGTGAATTGAGAGAGTATTTTGAGAAGGAAATTGGTTGAATCTATTCTCTGATGATAGATATTTAAAATCATGCAAAGAAAACGAATTTTAAAATCTCTAATTTGATGTAAAATGTGTGAAAAGTGGGCAAGATACATTAGTTTTAAAATTGAAACCGCCCACCAGAAATTTAAAAATTGAGAAATTTGCCTAATTGCCACTCCCACATTTCCTTTACTTTACCGTTTAACCCTTTCCCTCAAAAATTCCAAAATTTAAGGTTTATTTAGCATATAAATACTCTAAAATTTCCCTTGTTTTACAATTAAATCTAATTTAATTAATATTTAAATTTTACTCAAATTACCCCCAATAAAAATTATTTAAATTTTTTTTTCAACCCAAATTGATTATTTTCACTAATAATTATTTAAAATCTTTAAAATTAATTTTTCAAAAATATTTTTTAAAATTCTAAAATTATTGTTTAATCGATTTTAGATGAATTAACCTCCTAAATTAAATTAAAAGTTACTAGAAACCCTATAAATTCCTAGTTTCACACATGGAACCCTAAAAATATACCTAAAACTGTTAGACCCAATTTAGGGATATTACAATTCTCCCTCTCTAAAAAGAAATTTCATCCTCGAAATTTACCTGAATCAAACAAATACTGATTATGACATTTCATCACATCTTTCGACTCCCAAGTGGCTTCCTTGGTCTTGTGGTTGCGCTACAAAACTTTCACCAATGGAATTATCTTATTGCGTAGCACCTTGACCTCTCTGTAGAAGCCCAAATTGCCCGGGCCCGATTATATCAAAACCCAACCAAACCTCTAAACCCACTAAAACCCTTAACCCATGACCCATTTACATCTACCCAAACCCATTACAAAACCCAAATATTAAACCCAATTCAAAAGCCCATTAAGTCCCCCCCAAAAAAACCTAACCCCAAAAAAAAAAAGAAAAACCTAACCCCCCCAAAAAAAACCAAGAAACCCTAGCCACCTAGCCACTTTCCCACTTGCCCCATTTTTCCTCCCATTTTTGATATCCATTGTCTACCACCACCACCTACAAAATAGAAAAAGAAATAATAAAAAATCATGTAAAAGATGACTATAAAAAGCCATTCAAAAATCATGTAAGGGAGGGAGAATTTTGATCAATACAAAGAATTTATCTTCAAAAAATACCTAAAGGCGATTTTATCTTCTTTATTATTTTACTCTTATTTTTATTTTTATTTTTTTCCTTTTTTCGAATCTATTAATCTATATATATACATCATAATAAAAAAATATAATAAAAATATATATACAAAACAAATATAAAAAAAATTACATTTTTCGGCCACCGCACGCGCCGTCGACGGACGGCGGCCGACGGTCGACCGTTGACTTGCCCCTGGCCGGATTCCCCTTCCCCCCCTCCCTTCTCTCTTCCCTCTCTCTTCTTTTTCATTTATTTTTCGTATTTACCTTGGATTTCATATTATTTTGCTATTTAATTTAGCTTTAAATATTAATCATGTTAAATATGTAATATTGTTATCACTATTATTTTTATATATTGTTATTATTATATTATATTTAGCTATATATATATTTTCTTTATGTTCCGTTTCTTACTATTATATACGTATATATCTATTATTATATTTATTGTTAATATTGTTAGCATTAGTACTTTTACTTAATGTGTATGTAGATATACATGTACATATTAATAGTTTTTTATCATATGTGTATATTGTATATATTATATTTAAATTATATATATATTCTTAATGTTATTAGTTGTATACTTCTTGTATATTTCCATGTATATATTTTATATTGTCTCATGTACATACTCCGAAATACTATTATATATATACGTATTTTTAATACCATATTGAGTATATATTATTGTATTTATTTTTATTCCGATTATACTTATTATTAATGTTAGTACATATATTTCACCATAAGTGTATATATACCTTTTTGTGTATATAATATTATTTTTGTATATTTAATTATTATTCTAAAAAAGGGTTATAATATGTACATATTTATGAAGTATTATTAATAGTATTATTTTTAAACATCATTGTTATTTCTAATATATATATTATGTACACTTTTTATTTCTATTTTATTTTTTTATTTGTCAATATTAATTATTATTCTAATATTTTGATATTTTAATATTTTATATTATTCACATCACTATTCGCATTTTTTACAATAATATTCTTAGATTTTTTTACTATCATTTTAGAAACTTTTTATATTTTAATTTTAAGAATAAGGCAATGTACCGATTTTAACATTAAGTCATTGATTTCATCGCTATGTTGGGTGAAGTTAGTCGGTTCGTGTTAAAAACGGGATATCCTTCTAAAAAACCAAAAACTTACAACTTCTCATTTCCTTCAATCGGATCACACTTAAATGTCAAATTGAATTCATATTTTTGAAAATTAAGACAACACGTGTTTAATAAGATACCAATTTTGGGCGTCGCGAGGGTGCTAATACCTTCCTCGCGCGTAACCGACTCCCGAACCCAACTTTACTTTGGCTTTTGACGTAGAGCTAAATTCGACCTTCATTTTTGTGCAAGAATAAGTTTTCTTTTCTAAAAAAGGATGATTTATTAGGTGTCCGGTCACACCTAGAAAAAAGATCGGTGGCGACTCCTTTTTTTAATAAAATCGAAAGTCGATTTTTAAATTTTCAAATAATCGCCTCAATGAGCGACCGAAAGAGAATTTTTTACGTCGCTACAGCTGGCGACTCCACTGGGGACAAAACCTGCGAGTCGAGTCGAATTAAACACGTTTTGTCAAAATTTTCAAATTTCTTTGTTCAAAGTAAATATTTGGTCGTGATCCGAAAATCTCGTTTTCAAAATTCATGCATTTGTATCGTGTTGTAAATATTTCTTCTAACATGTTATTTGGTTGTTTTTCAGTTTTCAATTTTTATGGTTTTAATTTTGGTTTAGTTTCTTTAAGTAAAACGTAAAAGTTTATGAGTTTTTCCCCACACACCGTGCACTTGCATTTTCGCAAAACATGAGTTCTCTACCCGGGCTCCGTCCGTTTAAGTGAAAGTAAACGCTACGCCTTCGTGAGTTAACTCGTCCCTCCGTACAGGCCAGTGAGTACTTTCGGGTTACATATAACTTATGCTTTCGTGAGTTAACTTGTCCCTCCGCATAGGCATAAGTAAATGTAATCCCTCGAATTGAACTCGTGAGCCTGTGATGGGTTATGACCGAGGCTTCGTGCTAATCTTAGCAGATGATAGTACGAGCAATTCGAGTACCTGTCTAGAACCGAGACTGTATATAATGAACCATACGAGCTATCCAATTAGAGCCATGCCGAACCTCTGTCCGCTTATAGTCACCAAAATAAGTACACGGGGAAAATGCCTTTTGCCTTTCATTTACACTGTTTATGCAAAAGAATTGGATTGGGTAGTTTAATTTGTTTTTCAAATTATATTTGTTGTGTTTACTAACCAAGTTTGTTTGTTTTTGTTTTTATTTTCATCATGCATCATAGGCATCATATTAGGAAGGTGTTGATTAAAGGTTGGTTGCCAAAAAACGGGTTTCTGATGGAGGAGTCAATTACACAAATAACCGAGAAGAATGCCGTGGTTCGGGACTGGTCTCTAAAAACTCAAAGAGAAAAGGGGGATAGTCTAGGGGAAGGGTGTGTTGCCAATTTGCCCGAACATATAACTGTAAATGTTCGCCAAAATAACCTTGAGGATTTGGTTCGAATTTGGAATCAGTGGGATTCAGACACTAGGGACATTTTCACTGAGAGGTATGGAGATATAGCTCACCTGATCACCATCCGTGTAGACGAACAGTTGATTCAAGCCATGGTTCGATTCTGGGACCCAGCTTATCAGTGTTTCACCTTCAATCAAGAAGACATGACTCCAACCATAGAAGAGTATGCTGCTTTACTCCACATCGACAATGTACAATTCGGCAAAATATATGTGAAGGAGCCTAAGCCGATGACCTTCAAGAAAAAGTTAGTGAGACTGACAGAGATGACTGATGCATGGGCTGAAAAACAGATAAAGAAGAAGAATGAAACCATTTGCATTCCATGGTCCTCCCTACGAGATTTGGTTCTGAACCATCCCGACATGCTGAAAAGGGTAAATCTATTCGCTTTAGCCATTTATGGTTTGGTCATTTTCCCAAAAGTTCTCGGACATCTCGAAGTTGCAGTAGTTGATTTCTTCGAAAGGTTAAAACAAGGAGTCAACCCTGTCCCGACTATCCTAGCCGAGACCTTCAGGTCCCTGAGTACTTGTCGAAGGGTTGGAAAGGGACGATTTAGTGGATGTGCTCAGTTGCTCAATGTTTGGATTTTGAGTCATTTTTGGAAAGTAGAGCGCACTCCGTTCCATATGTTTTCAAAAACATTTGCCCCGTTAGAAGCTTACCTCAAGAAAGAATGGCCGAAGGAAGTCACCGAGCAACATTGGGTATCAGTCTTTCAGAATCTTTGTGCCGAGGATATAACATGGAGAGCACCCTGGATCCGTCATTCAGTTCTGCTATACAAATGTGGAAGCCAAGATTGGGTACCTTTACTCGGGTTATGGGGAGGAGTTGGATATGCTCCGCTATTGGTCCAAAGGCAATTTTCTTCGCGACAATTCCTACCCGCAACTGGAGGATTAGCACAGTTCGAGTTCGCTTTCGCGGGTGAAGGATATATGAAGAGAGTCCGAGACACTGCAAAGTCTTGGAAGGAAATTCATTTCATGGAATTAGCCTTGTATGCTGATACCCTTACCCAAGATTACGACATATGGAGGAAGCAACGGGTAAATAGTCAGCAAATCTCTTCAACAAACTACACTATCCAGAATCCTTTCTCGGAGGAAACGCCGTCTGAGCTAGAGATGGCAAGACAAGAATTCGAACGAGAAAAGGCCAAGATGTCTCGGGACCTTAGTGCCCTTCAAGAAGAAAACTATCAGCTGAAGATTGAAGTTCAGGTTGAAAGGTCCAGAACTGAAAAAGTACAAAGAGAAGCCGAGATCGTGAGAAACGACTTAAGGGACCTTCATTTGGAAAACAAGAAATTAAGAAACACTATAAAGAATAGTGGGTTGGGTAAGTCGTCAACAGAATGGAAGGAAGAAATTAGCAATATCAAAGGAGGAATGGAATTTTGGAAGGGAAAAGCAAAGAAAGAGGAGGAAAAAGCTGCATGCGCTGCGATAGAGTTAAGAAGGAAGAACGCTGAGTATGAAATTATGACTGCAGAATTTGTGAATAGTCAGTCTGAACATCAAGAATTAAAAGGAAAAGCACGAGATCTAGAAAATATGCTGCAATCTCATCAACAACAGTTAGATAATCTCCTGAAGGCTCTAGAAGAAAAGAATGATTAGTACGATAGGGACATTCACGCGTATGAAGGAACTCTCCAAGAAAAAGAAATGCAACTCGACTTCTTGATTAATGAAATTCGTAGGGCGGCTATGCAAGTTGTTCAATTATCAGATGAAACCGAAGTTCTCAGTTGCCAATTCCCTCCGAACCAAAGATCGAGTATATCAGAGTTCTTAGAGCAAGTGAAGAAACAAAGCAATGTGGCTAGAAAATTCGTGTAATTGTTGGAAGAATGGAAACTTTTTGTAATAGACTCTTTTGATAAATGAAATGCCTAAATATGGGGCTATCTTGAAATCAACACCAAATTCTTGCATATTTATTCATAACTAACATTTTGACATTCATGCACTCATTCATGTATTCATTCATACATTGCATATCCCATATTCGGTCGCTGAAAGATAAAATATACAATTCGCAGTTGTAATACCACAAGGCTAGAATCTTGTCATCCGTATAAAACGCGAAGGCAAGCTAGAGTAATGGAGTCCGAATTCAACGAAAGGATCGAAAGGATGGAAATGATTCAAAAGGAATTACAAGAGCAACTGGCCAAATCGTAACAAGAGACGAGAGATCTAATGGTGAGATCTCGAGAGGAATCACTCGAGCAAAGAGATCAGATGGCCAAAATGATGGAGATGATGACAACTTTGGTCAAAGGAAAAGGACCCATGCAGAAACCCGATGCTATGAAACCTCAGTCAAGAATTCACCACGATCAGGATCCACTCTATCCCTCGAGATTCACTCCACCACCCGCATATACAACATAAAAAGGGTATACTCAAGGGGAACCCACAGGCTTGGAACATCGACCTATGCCACCTACTCCACCCACTAATTTGGGGCAAGGAATATTCGCGTCGAACCCAGGGGCTAGTCCTGCTGATCCACTAGTTCCAGATCTGGATGACCCAGCAGAGGTAGCCAAGTTAAAATTGGATAACCATGACGCAAAATATAGGAGTCTAGAGGAAAGACTCAAAGCAATAGAAGGCACTGAAGTCTTCTCCGTACTAGGTGCCAAGGAACTCAGTTTGGTACCTGATCTAATTTTGCCTCCGAAGTTCAAAGTGCCTGATTTTGAGAAGTATGATGGGACAAGGTGCCCAAAAGCACATCTCATTATGTTCTGTCGAAAAATGACCGGTTATGTGAATGAGGATAAATTACTCATACATTGCTTTCAAGATAGTCTAACAGGGTCAGCTCTTCGGTGGTACAACCAACTCAGTAGAGAAAAGATTTGATCCTAGAAGGACTTGGCGCCAGCATTCTGCGAGTAGTACAAACATGTGTCAGATATGGTGCCAGACCGGATGACCTTGCAAATGATGGAGAAAAAGCCATCAGAAACCTTCAGACAGTATGCGCAGAGATGGAGAGACGTCTCGGCCCAAGTGGAACCCTCACTAACAAAAACGGAGATAACTGTTCTCTTTATCAACACCTTAAAGGCGCTGTTTTATGACAAATTAGTGGGAAGTGCCACAAAAGAGTTTGCGGATATTGTAATATCTGGGGAGCTCATAGAGAATGCCGTCAAGGGCGATAGAATGGAAGGCTCAGAAGGTTCAAAAAGGGCAGCACCTATGAAGAAGAAAGAACCAGAAGCCCACATGGTGGGAATGGAAAGCCATTATGCCTCTAATCCATATCTGAACCAACCCCGACCTCGAAATTATCCACCTCCAAATTTCTATTAGCCCCCTCAAAACCCTTACTACCAAGCACCACCTCCTTCCTATCCCGTTTACGCCACGAACAACCAAAGACCCATCACCTCATTCCCACAAAACACGATACCCACTCAAAGCCAACCCAGAAATGAACCAAGACCAGCAAGGCCTAATCCCGAGAGACCGCAGTTTACTCCCATCCCTGTGTCGTATGGGGAATTGTACCCAAAACTTTTGGAGAAACAGTTAATATCCCCCCATTACATGGCACCCCTGAAACCTCCATACCCAAAATGGTACGATCCAAATGCTAGTTGTGCATACCATACTGGGAATCAGGGGCATTCTACGGAGAACTGTCTTGCCTTCAAAAGGAGAGTTCAAGGACTCATTGATGCGGGCATTTTGCGATTTGATGGTACTGGCGGTACAACTGGGAATCCATTCCCGAACCACACTGAAGAGAATGTGAGCGCAGTAGGAGAGGAAAACAAACGAAAAAGTAGAAGATGAGTTTCTGAAATAAGAACACCTCTGCAGAAAATCTGGGAGGTACTAGTTGAAAAAGAGTTGTTCTATCGTCTTGACGGAGTATTCGAAGGAAAAGATGCAAAAGGTCACAGTTTTTGTGAGTTCCATGGCGTTGAAGGGCACGACATACAGTCCTGCGATGAGTTCAGAGGATTACTGCAAAGTATGATGGATAACAAGGAGATTGGGATCTTTTATAAAAGCGAGGAGGCCGATAGAGGAGAAATATGCGCTTCTGACAATCAATCATCAGGTTTCCCATATAGCGCCGACCGACCGTTAATAATTTATTATGACGCGAAGAAAGAGCCGGTGAAGCCAAAAATGATAATCGAAGTACCATCTCCTTTCCCTTATAAGAACAATAAAATAGTACTGTAGAGATACGATGTTAATATTGTCACACCGGAAGTTGGAAATTCCAAAGCCATAACTGAAGATGTGGGAGAGGTAGGTCATTTTACCCGAAGTGGACGGTGCTATTCTAAAGAAATTAAATCGGTAAAGAAAAGTAGTGACTCGAAGCAAAAAGGGAAAGCAGTGATGCACGAAGTCGAAGTCGAGCAAGAAATTCCACCCGTGCAAGAAACTAAAAAGCTTGTGAACGAGGAAGAAGCTCAGGAATTCCTGAAATTTATCAAGCACAGTGAGTACAGTGTGGTGGAACAATTAAGCAAGCAGCCAGCACGAATCTCAATTTTATCTCTACTCTTAAATTCAGAGCCACACCGGAACGCTTTGCTGAAGGTGTTAAATCAAGCTTACGTAGCTAACAACATATCTATTGAGAAGCTTGATAGGTGGGTTAACAATCTGAATGCGGACAATTTCATCTCTTTTAGTGATGATGAGATACCGCCAAATGGTAGAGGCTCGGTGAAAGCGCGGCATATCACGACTCACTACAAGGGCTACATAATACCAAACGTGCTCATCGATAATGGGTCAGCGTTAAATGTTATGCCACTGGCCACGCTTTCTAGAATACCGATAGATTTGTCCTACTTAAGACCTTGTCATTCCACGGTAAGGGCATTTGATGGGACAAGGCGAGAAGTTATGGGAAAGATTGAGATCCCTCTGGAGGTGAGCCCTTATATTTATGATGTTGAGTTCCAAGTCATGGACATTACGCCCTCTTATAATTGCCTTTTGGGAAGACCCTAGATCCATTCTGCTGGAGCAGTCCCATCATCCCTCCATCAAAAGGTGAAATTTATCATGGACTGTAACACCCCGAACCCGAAACCGACACCGGAGTCAGACACGAGGTGTTAACTGACTTTAACCCCTTATAAAATTTATTTTCCAGACACTGCCCAATCTGTGTACTAGTCATTTTAAAAATCATATCTTGAGTTTCGTAACTCGAAAATCAGTTTCGTGATTTTTCCCAGAAACTAGGCTCATGTGCCCATCTATGTATTTTTTTCTAGAATTTTTGGTCGGGCCAATTAGTACAGTTTATTAGTCAAAGTCTCCCATGTTGCAGGGGTCGACTACACTGACCTTTGCCCATTACGACTTGGATATCTCCCTGCACGGGGCTTCAATACTGATTCCGTTTATTTCTATGAAAACTAGACTCAGAGAGGAATCTGTACATATATGGTACGACCCCTAATTATCTCTGGTTAATTTATAATGAATTTCCAAATTCGGAGCAGGGAATCTAGAAACTGTTCTGGCCCTGTCCCACAAAAATCTGATTATCTCTTAATATACTGCCCATATGATCTTTTCATTACTTCCTCATGAAAACAGACTCATCGAGCTTCGATTACATAATTTATTCATCAATTAATTCCACTCCTACTATTTTTAGTGATTTTTCAATCTCATGACACTGCTGCTGCCAGCATCTTTTACGAAAGTAACTAGGTCCATTTCATGCCTACCCTTGATCCAACTCAACCGAACATTCGTGCCATTTTCGCATGGCTTAAAGTTTACATGCCAAAGTTCAAACACAACGTAATAGCTTATACATGCCAAAATGTTCTTCTAAGCCAACTAAGAAGAAAGTACCAAAACTTGCTATCCGGTGTGATGACTTCGATGACGGCCTGACCCCGCAAAAATAGATGAGTCCAAGCAACCTATAATGGGTGACAAGGAAGCACCGAGTGAGTTTATAACTTAGTAAGTCATAAGCAATGCACTACCATCCATCAATAACATTATCACGAGAGGAAACAAAATGGAACGAGACAATTTACTCCATCCATACCGAACCATACCATAGTTCCTCCAACCTATCGATTCAGTTTCATATCAATTCATGCATTCACATTCCATATACTCATCAATAGGACATTGAGGCATTTTCATAAATCAATTTATTTTCGTTACAATCAAACGACTAAACGGCCTTTCACCCATCCTACGATAAATTTTATGTACGTGACTTCAAGTATATTTGTCACATAGGTTCAAACTTACCGAGCTCAACACCAAGTATAAGCATAGCACCTATTAGCCATGTACTCAAGACACTTACCCGATCCGCTGTCCGCGATCGACTCAATAGTGTCGCACACATAGTGTCCATAATGATTCACGAATGTATATTGAGTCCGCACACTCAGTGCTATATAATCAACTCGCACACTTAGTGCTACGTAATCAAATCGCACACTTAGTGCTACATAGTCAAACTCGCACACTTAGTGCCGCATGGTCAATTCGCACACTTAGTGCATCATATTCATTTCGCACACTTAGTGTAACATAGTCAAATCGCACACTTAGTGCTGTACAATTTAATCCCGCGCACTTAGCGCCAATCTCATGGTCATAAATGGTTATACCCGCACGTTTAGTGCCGAGATCAACAACTCAGTACATCTTACCTCTTTTCTTTTCATTCAACAATTTCATCATCACATACGTACATGCATATATATATATGTATATTTATTCATTCCATTCAGCATCAATACATAAACATTTTGACCATTTGAAATAATACCAACTACATGCTTAATGACTTACCTTGTGTTGGGTAAGACGGTTCCAACTCGGCTACTCAGTGATCTTTTCTTTGCCTTTGCTTGATTCTCCTCCTTTAGCTCCTTGAGCGTAATCAATAATTCACTAGTTTAACCATCTTGTTAAACATTCATAATTCAATTACACATGCTTATGTATGTTTGTATATTCAGCAACCATCCTCACTAATTACTCATGTTGATGGCCGAATGGATGTATGTGTGTACAATGTCAACTATAACATCATGTAATTCCACATATGACTACATTTCTTAAGTTCCACATCTTAATGCCCATTATACATAATCAAATTTAACATCATATATATATTTACTCATGTGGCCGAATATACATACTCCTATATAATATCAAGTACTCACTTTAAGTATATTGCCGAATATACTTAATCATACACACACCTAACCAAAATAATTTCTAAAATCTTTATATCATTTATAATACATCTAATTATCCTTTTTCACATTATCAACTCAAATCACATACATTATTTACTATAACATCTTTACATTCGGCATTGGTGTCAACCATAGTAGCCGATTCTTCCTACTTTGTACCCATGCATCTATTAATCCTTAGTTGGTTCAAACACTTCACACACTAGGATTCATCAAATTTTTAACAAGAAATAAAATCTCTAATCCTCAAACTACCATGGCCAAACCTTCATGGAGTTGCTAAGACTCCTCATTTCTACTTCTCACACACTCTCACATCCAAACCCTTTTATTAAACACCCAAAGTCAACCATCTCCTTACCTCATCACCAAAGACATCAAAATACCAACCAAGAACGTAACATTCATGGCCGAATGTCATCTCCATCATTTAACAAAGTTTGAACCATGGCTAGGTAGATTTTGAACTTACAACTTAAAATATACATGAATCTCAAAGAATAACATTAAACATACCTCAATCTAGTTACATGCATGGCCAAACTTCCTCCTAATCCTCTTCCTTAGGATTTTCGGTCAAAAGAGGTTGAAAAAGGATGAACAAAACCTTTCTTTTCCTTCCTTTAGCTCACGGCAATGGGGTGTATGCATGAGACCATTATTTTTTTTTTCTTTTTTTTTCATCACCCTTCCTTTCATTATTTAATTATCATGCTTATTATTTTATTTTCCTTACCATACATCACTAACACAACATGTTGGTGACATGTTTCCACCCATAGCATGGCCGGCCACTACATATTAGGGAGGGGAATTTGACATGCAAGTCCCCTTTTTCTTCCACATGCACTAATAGGTCCTCATGCATTGACCTATCACATTTTAAAATTTTCTCATATAAGTCCTATTGACTAAATTCACATGCAATCGACTAAATCGAAGCTTGAAATTTTCACACATTCATGATTACATATTCTAGACAATAAACATCACATTCAAACCTTTCGGTGACTCGGTTTAGCGGTCCCGAAACCACTTCCCGACTAGGGTCAATTTTGGGCTGTCACAACTCTCCCTCACTTAAGAAATTTTCGTCCTCGAAAATCTTACCGGTAAATAGGTTTGGATATCGTTCTTTCATCGAGCTCTCGGGTTCCCAGGTTGCTTCCTCGATCCCGTGTTTGAGCCACAACACCTTAACCAATGGAACCCTTTTATTTCGCAACTCTTTCACTTCACGAGCTAGGATACGAATCGGTTCTTCTTCATAGCTCAAGTTAGATTGAATTTCAACTTCTGAGGGATTAATCACATGTGACGGATCGGATCTATAACGTCGAAGCATTGAAACATGGAAGACATCGTGCATCCTTTCAAGTTCAGGGGGCAAAATCAATCTATATGCAACCGGCCCCACTCGTTCGGAAATTTCGTACGGCTCAATGAATCTCGGGCTCAACTTGCCTTTACGGCCAAATCTGAGTACCTTCTTCCAAGGTGACACTTTAAGAAACACTTTATCTCCCACCTGATATTCAATGTCCTTTCGTTTTAAATCTGCATACGATTTTTGACGATCTGTGGCTACCTTCAGACTTTCGCGGATTACCTTTACTTTTTGTTCGGCATCTTTAATCAAATCAACTCCGAAAATTTTACTTTCACGAAGCTCGGTCCAAAACAATGGCGTACGGCATTTACGACCGTACAAAGCCTCATAAGGTGCCATCTTAATACTTGATTGAAAACTATTGTTGTAAGCAAATTCAATCAAAGGTAAATACCGTTCCCATGAACTACTGAACTCGAGGATGTAACATCTCAACATATCCTCAAGTATCTGAATTATCCGCTCGGATTGACCATCGGTTTGGGGGTGAAAAGCGGTGCTAAAATGCAGCTTGGTACCCAAAGCTTCTTGCAATTTCTTCCAAAATCGTGAGGTGAATCTCGGATCTCTATCCGACACGATAGAAATAGGTACTCCATGTAATCTCACAATCTGAGAGACATACAATTCGGCTAGTTTATCCAATGAAAGATCCGTACGCACGGGGATAAAGTGAGCCGACTTAGTCAGCCTATCAACAACAACCCAAATCGCATCCTTCTTACCACAATGGCAGTCCGGACACAAAGTCCATTGTGACTCGGTCCCATTTCCACTCGGGTATCATGATCAGCTGAAGTAACCCTGAAGGCACTTGATGTTCCGCTTTCACTTGTTGACATATTAAGCATCTCGAAACAAAGTCGGAGATGTCTCGTTTCATACCATGCCACCAAAATCGACGTTTCAAGTCGTTGTACATTTTCGTGCTCCCCGGGTGGATTGACATTCGGCTACAATGGGCTTCGTTCAGAATCATCGAAATGAGTTCCGAATTCCTTGGAACACACAAACGACTTCTAAACCTCAAACAACCATCATCATCAATCTGAAACTCCGATTCCTTGTTCGGAACACACTCAGCTCGTTTTGCAACCAATTCATCATCGACTTTCTGAGCTTCACAAATTTGATGAGTCAATAATGGTTTGGCTTTTAATTCAGCTACTAACACATTGTCAGGTAGAACAGACAAGTGTACATTCATCGCTCGCAAAGCAAACAGTGATTTCCGGCTTAAGGCGTCCGCAACCACATTAGCCTTTCCCGGGTGGTAATCAATGACAAGCTCGTAATCTTTCAACAACTCAAGCCAACGTCTTTGTCGCAGATTCAAGTCTCGTTGAGTCATCAAATATTTGAGACTTTTGTGATCCGAAAACACATGGCACTTCTCACCAAACAAATAATGTCGCCATATTTTCAATGCAAACACAATGGCGGCTAGTTCGAGATCATGGGTCGGATAATTTCTCTCGTGTGGCTTCAATTGTCTCGACGCATAGGCCACAACTCGACCTTCTTGCATCAATACGCAACCCAACCCAAGTAGGGATGCGTCACTATAAATGACAAACTCTTTACCCGATTCGGGTTGCACCAAAATTGGAGCTTCAGTCAAATGAGTTTTCAGTTGATCGAAGCTTTTCTGACATTTCTCCGTCCATTCGAACTTAACATCCTTTTGAAGTAGCTTCGTCATTGGTGTGGCTATCATCGAGAAACCTTTGACAAATCGTCGGTAATAACCGGCGAGCCCTAGAAAGCTCCGGACTTCGGTAACATTTCTCGGAGGCTTCCAGTTAAGTATGGCTAAAATTTTGCTCGGGTCAACTCGAATACCCGATGCGGATACCACATGACCCAAGAAGCTAACCTCTCTTAACCAGAACTCACACTTACTGAACTTAGCATATAACTGCTTATCCCGCAAAATTTGCAACACTAGCCTCAGATGCTCGGCATGTTCGGTCTCATCTCTTGAATAGACCAAGATGTCATCAATAAACACAACTACGAACCGATCCAAATACGGCCTGAAGATCTGATTCATCAAATCCATAAACACCGCAGGGGCATTAGTGAGCCCAAACGGCATCACTAAGAACTCGTAGTGACCGTACCTCGTTCTGAAAGCAGTTTTGGGTACGTCCGAATCTCGAATCCGCAACTGATAATAACCCGATCTCAAATCTATCTTTGAAAACACCGATGCTCCCTTTAATTGATCGAACAGATCATCAATATGCGGTAACGGATACTTATTCTTTATCGTCACTTTATTCAGTTGACGATAGTCAATGCACAACCTCATGGTTCCGTCCTTCTTTTTCACGAACAATACTGGTGCACCCCAAGGTGAGAAACTCGGTCGAGCGAAACCTCTATCCGTCAATTCTTGCAACTGAGCTTTCAACTCTTTTAACTCGGTTAGTGCCATACGATACGGAGCGATCGAAATTGGCGTAGTTCCAGGTACAAGCTCAATACCAAACTCTACCTCCCGAACAGGTGGCAAACCCGGTAACTCTTCAGGAAAAACATCCGGGTATTCACAAACCACCGGCACCGATTCGGGTTTCTTTTCTAACTCCTTGTCATCAAGTACATACGCGAGGTATGCTTCGCACCCTTTCCTTACATATTTCTGGGCCAACATTGCTGATATTACAGCTGGCAACCCCCTTAAGTCCGCAGACTCAACTCGGATTATTTCGTTATTTGCGCACCTCAAATCGATAGTCTTGCTTTTGCAATTCACAACTGCATCATGCGCGGTTAACCAATCCAAACCAAGAATAACATCAAACTCGTCGAACGGCAAAAGCATCAAATCGGCCGGAAAACAGGATTTTCGGATTATTAGAGGGCATCTCTTACACACTTTATCAACAAGTACGCATTGACCCAAAGGGTTTGATACTCGAATTACGAGCTCAGTAGACTCAACAGGTAGAGTCTTACTGGTTGCTAAGGTTTCGCATACATATGAATGAGTAGAACCAGGGTCAATCAATGCAATCACATTAGTATCAAAGAGAGTGAAGGTACCAGTCATGACGTCGGGGGAGGATGCCTCCTCTCGTGCGCGAATGGCATATGCTCTAGCAGGAGTACGGTTCTCGGCTCGATCGGCCGTATCAGAGGCCCCCCTCTGACTACCACCCTTGCCTCCTAAAATTCTCGGTGGTCTACCTCTAGATGTCACTCCACTAGGTCTTGCACCTTGAATCTTATTCTTCTCATCCAGCTCCGTGCAATCTCTAATGAAGTGGTCCTTCGAACCGCATCCGTAACAGGCCCTGCTAGTAGACTTGCCCCAACATTCACCTAGGTGTCGTCTTCCACATTGGGGACATTCAGGTTTCTCGCGACGATTATTGCCCACACTAGCTACCGAAGTAGCTCGGGGGCCCATCGATGGTCTTGCCCTGATGGAAATTCCCGCAGTCGCCCTCGACTTATTAATGTCCTCCCTGAACTTCTTTACAGCTGAGAATGGAGCTTCACCCGTCGATCTTTTACGATAATCTCTAGCTTCAAATTCAGCCTTCCTCTTCTCATTTCCAAGTTCTTCCGCCTTGCAGGCTCGTTCGACTAGTGTTACGAATTCTTTTATTTCCAAAATACCCATTAGTAGCTTTAAATCTTCATTCAATCCTTCCTCGAATCTTTTGCACATAGCAACCTCATCAGCTACACACTCCCGGGCATACCTACTGAGTCTTACGAATTCATGTTCGTATTCAGATACAGTCATACGGCCTTGCTTGAGTTCCAAGAACTCCTTACGCTTCTGATCAATGAACCGTTGGCTAATAAATTTCTTTCGGAATTCTGTTTGAAAGAAGTCCCAAGTTACTCGCTCGTTCGGGACTATGGAAATCAAGGTCCTCCACCAATAGTAGGCTGAGTCTCGCAACAAAGATACAGCAAATTTTAGACATTCGTCGGGTGTGCATGACAATTCATCGAACACCCGAATAGTGTTATCAAGCCAGAACTCGGCCCTTTCGGCATCATCAGTTACTATGGCCTTGAACTCCTCGGCCCCACGCTTCCTAATCAAGTCTACAGGTGGCTTACTCAGCCTCACAGGATCAGCGACTAATGGCATTACAGGCTCTTGGGGTGGATTATTCAAATTTGGGAATTGTTGGACAGCCGGGTTGGTTCGGGCATATTGCGCGACCCACTCATTCATCATGGTAAAGAAGGCTTATTTAGCCCCCTCACCTTGATTATTCGCAGATGACTGAGGTTCAACAGGCGGCGTCCCTTGTGCAGGAGCAGCCGCTACGCTCTCAACGTCATCCGCTAGGGTTCTTTCTTCACCGGGGTCCATTTACTAATCAAAACAAAAACATTTCAACCGTCAGAAGTCATCACACATTTAAACATTAACATTCGGCATGTATAGCTAGATTCATACGCGCTATGGTAGTCCTAGAACTGACTAAACCATAGCTCTGATACCAATCAAATGTAACACCCCGAACCCGAAACCGACACCGGAGTCGGACACGAGGTGTTAACTGACTTTAACCCCTTATAAAATTTATTTTCCAGACACTGCCCAATCTGTGTACTAGTCGTTTTAAAAATCATATCTTGAGTTTCGTAACTCGAAAATCAGTTTCGTGATTTTTCCCAGAAACTAGGCTCATGTGCCCATCTATGTATTTTTTTCTAGAATTTTTGGTTGGGCCAATTAGTACAGTTTATTAGTCAAAGTCTCCCATGTTGCAGGGGTCGACTACACTGACCTTTGCCCATTACGACTTGGATATCTCCCTGCACGGGGCTTCAATACTGATGCCATTTGTTTCTATGAAAACTAGACTCAGAGAGGAATCTGTACATATATGGTACGACCCCTAATTATCTCTGGTTAATTTATAATGAATTTCCAAAGTCGGAGCAGGGAATCCAGAAACCGTTCTGGCCCTGTCCCACAAAAATCTGATTATCTCTTAATATACTGCCCATATGATCTTTTTGTTACTTCCTCATGAAAACAGACTCATCGAGCTTCGATTACATAATTTATTCATCAATTAATTCCACTCCTACTATTTTTAGTGATTTTTCAATCTCATGACACTGCTGCTGCCAGCATCTGTTACGAAAGTAACTAGGTCCATTTCATGCCTACCCTTGATCCAACTCAACCGAACATTCGTGCCATTTTCGCATGGCTTAAAGTTTACATGCCAAAGTTCAAACACAACGTAATAGCTTATACATGCCAAAATGTTCTTCTAAGCCAACTAAGAAGAAAGTACCAAAACTTGCTATCCGGTGTGATGACTTCGATGACGGCCTGACCCCGCAAAAATAGATGAGTCCAAGCAACCTATAATGGGTGACAAGGAAGCACCGAGTGAGTTTATAACTTAGTAAGTCATAAGCAATGCACTACCATCCATCAATAACATTATCACGAGAGGAAACAAAATGGAACGAGACAATTTACTCCATCCATACCGAACCATACCATAGTTCCTCCAACCTATCGATTCAGTTTCATATCAATTCATGCATTCACATTCCATATACTCATCAATAGGACATTGAGGCATTTTCATAAATCAATTTATTTTCGTTACAATCAAACGACTAAACGGCCTTTCACCCATCCTACGATAAATTTTATGTACGTGACTTCAAGTATATTTGTCACATAGGTTCAAACTTACCGAGCTCAACACCAAGTATAAGCATAGCACCTATTAGCCATGTACTCAAGACACTTACCCGATCCGCTGTCCGCGATCGACTCAATAGTGTCGCACACATAGTGTCCATAATGATTCACGAATGTATATTGAGTCCGCACACTCAGTGCTATATAATCAACTCGCACACTTAGTGCTACGTAATCAAATCGCACACTTAGTGCTACATAGTCAAACTCGCACACTTAGTGCCGCATGGTCAATTCGCACACTTAGTGCATCATATTCATTTCGCACACTTAGTGTAACATAGTCAAATCGCACACTTAGTGCTGTACAATTTAATCCCGCGCACTTAGCGCCAATCTCATGGTCATAAATGGTTATACCCGCACGTTTAGTGCCGAGATCAACAACTCAGTACATCTTACCTCTTTTCTTTTCATTCAACAATTTCATCATCACATACGTACATGCATATATATATGTATATTTATTCATTCCATTCAGCATCAATACATAAACATTTTGACCATTTGAAATAATACCAACTACATGCTTAATGACTTACCTTGTGTTGGGTAAGACGGTTCCAACTCGGCTACTCAGTGATCTTTTCTTTGCCTTTGCTTGATTCTCCTCATTTAGCTCCTTGAGCTTAATCAATAATTCACTAGTTTAACCATCTTGTTAAACATTCATAATTCAATTACACATGCTTATGTATGTTTGTATATTCGGCAACCATCCTCACTAATTACTCATGTTGATGGCCGAATGGATGTATGTGTGTACAATGTCAACTATAACATCATGTAATTCCACATATGACTACATTTCTTAAGTTCCACATCTTAATGCCCATTATACATAATCAAATTTAACATCATATATATATTTACTCATGTGGCCGAATATACATACTCCTATATAATATCAAGTACTCACTTTAAGTATATTGCCGAATATACTTAATCATACACACACCTAACCAAAATAATTTCTAAAATCTTTATATCATTTATAATACATCTAATTATCCTTTTTCACATTATCAACTCAAATCACATACATTATTTACTATAACATCTTTACATTCGGCATTGGTGTCAACCATAGTAGCCGATTCTTCCTACTTTGTACCCATGCATCTATTAATCCTTAGTTGGTTCAAACACTTCACACACTAGGATTCATCAAATTTTTAACAAGAAATAAAATCTCTAATCCTCAAACTACCATGGCCGAACCTTCATGGAGTTGCTAAGACTCCTCATTTCTACTTCTCACACACTCTCACATCCAAACCCTTTTATTAAACACCCAAAGTCAACCATCTCCTTACCTCATCACCAAAGACATCAAAATACCAACCAAGAACGTAACATTCATGGCCGAATGTCATCTCCATCATTTAACAAAGTTTGAACCATGGCTAGGTAGATTTTGAACTTACAACTTAAAATATACATGAATCTCAAAGAATAACATTAAACATACCTCAATCTAGTTACATGCATGGCCAAACTTCCTCCTAATCCTCTTCCTTAGGATTTTCGATCAAAAGAGGTTGAAAAAGGATGAACAAAACCTTTCTTTTCCTTCCTTTAGCTCACGGCAATGGGGTGTATGCATGAGACCATTATTATTTTTTTTTCTTTTTTTTTCATCACCCTTCCTTTCATTATTTAATTATCATGCTTATTATTTTATTTTCCTTACCATACATCACTAACACAACATGTTGGTGACATGTTTCCACCCATAGCATGGCCGGCCACTACATATTAGGGAGGGGGAATTTGACATGCAAGTCCCCTTTTTCTTCCACATGCACTAATAGGTCCTCATGCATTGACCTATCACATTTTAAAATTTTCTCATATAAGTCCTATTGACTAAATTCACATGCAATCGACTAAATCGAAGCTTGAAATTTTCACACATTCATGATTACATATTCTAGACAATAAACATCACATTCAAACCTTTCGGTGACTCGGTTTAGCGATCCCGAAACCACTTCCCGACTAGGGTCAATTTTGGGCTGTCACATGGACGGCTGTTTGGTCACAGTCGAGGGCGAAGAAGATATTGTCGCATCTGTCTCTGCCGATGCACCGTACTTGGAAGTGAACAAAGACGCACTGGAATGTTCCTTTCGATCCCTTGAATTTGTCAATGCCACTTTTGTTGTTGAGGGAAACAAAATTTCGGTGCCAAAACTGTCGAGAAATACTAGAGTGGGGGTCAAATTGACCGTAGGAAGGGGAGTTCGAGCAAGAAGAGGTTTAGGTAGATATCTGCAAGGAATAGTCAGGGCTTTAAAGCCAGTGCACCACAAGGCCCGATACGGTTTGGGGTTCCAGCTTGACATGCGTCAAAGAAGGAGACAGTGGAAGAAGGATCAGGAAAGAAGGATTGCAAGAACTTTGGGCCGAGAACCAGAATGGGAACCAATAGAGTACCCTCCTTTGTCAAAAACATTTACATCTGCGGGAATGATGTACCCTAGACAAGATGGTCCATGAAACACGCCGTGGTTAATTGAAAAGGGTCTTCAAAATGTCAGTATAAATGTTATTGACAAAGGGGCTGATGCGAGTAAAGATGTCTCAAGGATACGCCCTTATCCCCCTGGTTTCATGTTGAACAATTGGACTGCCGAGGAGCTTCTTGTAGTTTATAAGTCTTCAGAGTAATGCTAAACATTAACCTTCTATTGTGTCCTTAGATATAATAGAATTCTTTTGTAAGAGCGTGCATTCGCTCTTTATCATTCAAATGAATATCAATGAAGATGCATTTTGTCACGTTTTTTCACATTATCGCTAATTTCATAATCATTTTCTCATTTCATAGCCTATATTCACATTTGCCTCATTGCCATGACATGATATTCCTTTTGTTGGTTCCAATACTTGGATGCCCCTCTATAGTTTCCTTTTCCATTCAACTTTTAGGTGCTCAGATATTGACGACATGAATAAACCCATTACGAATCTTGAAATTGATTTTGAGAAGGCTGTTTGCTTAGGAGAATTTGAAGCCAAAGAAAATGCTGAAGATTACGTCTCGTCTCCTGAATTGTTAAGAATGGTGGAACAAGAGGATAAACAGATTTTGCCTCATGAAGAATCTGTGGAAACAATAAACTTGGGCACTGAAGAAAGGAAACAAGAAGTGAAGATTGGGACTTCTATTTCAGAGAGCACTAGGCATAATTTGATTTCTTTGCTCCGCGAGTACAAAGATGTTTTCGCATGGTCATACCAGGATATGCCAGGGCTAGATGAAGACTTAGTGGTCCACAAGCTCCCATTAAAGCCAGAATGCAAGCCTATCCAGCAAAAACTAAGACGGATGAGACCCGAAATGCTGTTGAAAATAAAAGAGGAAGTCAAGAAGCAATTTGATGCTGGCTTCCTACAAGCCTCCAAATATCTAGAATGGGTGGCTAACATAGTCCCGGTACCAAAGAAAGATGGCAAAGTACGAATGTGCGTGGATTACCGTGACCTGAATCGAGCAAGCCCAAAAGATAATTTTCCCTTGCCACATATTGATACGTTGGTGGACAACACAACAAAACATTCATTATTTTCTTTCATGGATGGATTCTCGGGGTATAATCAAATCAAGATGGCCCCTGAGGATATGGAGAAAACTACCTTCATAACAATGTGGGGAACGTTCTGCTACAAGGTGAAGCCATTCGGGTTAAAGAATGCTGGGGCAACATATCAGAGGGCTATGGTGATGTTATTCCATGACATGATGCATAAAGAAATAGAGGTCTACGTCGACGATATGATTGCTAAATCCCGAGGGGAAGAAGAGCATGTAGTGAATATCAAGAAGTTGTTCGACAGGCTGAGAAAGTTCCAGTTAAAGCTTAATCTAGCCAAATGTACGTTTGGGGCTACCTCGGGGAAGTTGCTAGGCTTCATTGTCAGTGAAAGAGGTATCGAGGTTGATCCAGATAAAATAAAAGCCATTTAAGAGTTACCATCTCCGCGCACGCAAAAGGAAGTTAGAGGATTTTTAGGGAGATTAAATTACATCGCCCGATTTATCGCTCAGCTTACCAACCAATGTGACCCAATCTTTTGACTTCTTCGAAAACATAACCCTGGAGAATGGAATGAGGAATGCCAGGTGGCCTTTGATAAAATAAAGCAATATTTGTCTAGTTCTCCAGTGCTAGTACCATCAACTCCGGGAAGACCATTGATATTGTATTTAACTGTGTTTGAAAATTCAATGGGTTGCGTACTGGGGCAACACGACGAGTCAAGAAAGAAAGAAAAGGCGATCTACTACCTTAGTAAAAAGTTCACTGAATATGAGGCAAAGTATTCGTCCATTGAAAAATAATGTTGCGCTCTGGTTTGGGTAGCTCGGAGACTCAGACAATATATGTTGTATCATACGACATGGCTAATTTCAAAGCTAGACCCAATAAAATACATGATGGAATCACCGGCACTCTTAGGAAGAATGGCACGATGGCAGATCCTCCTATCAGAATATGACATTGCCTATGTAAGTCAGAAGTCGATAAAAGGGAGCGCAATAGCTGATTTCTTAGCGACTCGAACGACGAAGGAATATGAGCCCTTGAAATTTGATTTCCCAGACGAAGACTTAATGTGCATCACAGAAATGGAATCCGAGTCAGCAAAAGAGAAGTCATGGAAGATGTGCTTTGATGGTGCGTCAAATGCTTTAGGGCATGGAATTGGAGCAATTCTGGTATCACCAGACGGGAATCATTATCCGTTCACTGCAAGACTGAATTTCTTCTGTACCAATAACATAGCAGAATATGAGGCCTGTATCATGGGACTTCGTGCAGCTATTGAACGAAACATCAAAATCTTAGAGGTGTACGGGGACTCAGCCCTAGTGGTTTACCAAATCCGTGGAGAGTGGGAAGTGAGGGACCCAAAATTGATTAAGTAGAGTGATTTAGTAGCTGAATTGATCAAAGAATTCAAAGAAATAACTTTTCATTACTTCCCGCGAGAAGAAAACCAATTGGCTGATGCCCTGGCCACCTTGGCTTCAATGTTCAAAGCAAGTAAAGAAGCAGAAATAATGCCCCTCAAAATGAGCATATACGAGGTCCCTGCACACTGTTGTAGCATTGAGAAAGAGGCAGACGGACGGCCATGGTTCCATGATATCTTAGAATATATCAAGAATCAAAGCTATCCCGAACAAGCGAATGAGAACGACAAAAGAACAATCAGAAGAATGGCAACGGGATTTGTTCTTGATGGGGATATCCTGTATAAAAGAGGAAAAGATCAAGTACTTTTGAGATACGTGGATGATGTTGAAGCCAGAAAGATACTTGAAGATGTCCATGAAGGAATCTGTGGGACACATGCCAATGGTTTCAGTATGGCCAGAAAGATTTTGAGACTCGGTTACTACTGGTTGACGATGGAAAGCGACTGCATTAGTTTTGCCAGAAAATGCCACAAATGTCAAATCTACGGCGATAAAATTCATGTAGCCCCTTCGCCCCTTCACGTCATGACTTCTCTGTGGCATTTTTCTATGTGGGGCATGGATGTCATAGGGCCTATTTTCCTGAAAGCTTCTAATGGACATCGATTCATTTTTGTGGTCATTGATTACTTCACAAAATGGATAGAAGCCGCTTCGTTTGCCAATGTGACCAAGACTGTAATTTGCAGGTTTTTGAAGAAGGAAATCATTTGTCGATATGGTTTGCCTGAAAGAATCATTTCAGATAACGCCATGAATGTGAATAACAAGATGATGAAGGAAGTATGTGAGCAATTCCAAATAAAGCATCATAACTCCTCGCCCTATCGCCCAAAGATGAACGGGACTGTTGAAGCAGCCAATAAAAATATTAAGAGGATCATTGGGAAAATGACTGAGACGTTTAAATATTGGCACGAGAAGCGTCCATTTGCTTTGTTTGCATATCGCACATCTGTACGAACATCTACGGGAGCAACTCCTTTCTCTCTGGTTTATGGAATAGAAGCTGTGCTACCTATCGAGGTTGAGATCCCTTCTCTACGAGTCTTAATGGAATCAAAGTTAGAAGAAGCAGAATGGGTACAAGTTCGATATGATCAGCTGAACCTCATTGAAGAAAAGCGTCTCAGGGCAATTTGTCACGGGCAGATGTACCAAAAAAGAATGATAGTAGCCCATGACAAGAAGGTACGACCAAGAGAATTCCATGAAGGAGAACTCATGTTGAGAAAAATTCTCCCAATACAAAAAGATCTGCGAGGGAAATGGGCACCAAACTGGGAAGGACCGTACGTCGTAAAGAGGGCATTCTCAGGAAGAGCTTTGATCCTTACCGAGATGGATAGGAAAGAGTTGTCGAATCCAATGAACTCAGATGCTGTGAAGAAATATTATGCTTAAGATGAAAACCCGAAAAGGGCATCTTAAAAAAAATAAGGGATCAAGGCGAAAACCCGAAAAGGGCGTCTTGATTAGTACAAAAAGATTAGGATGAAAACCCGAGAGGGCGTCCTAATGAAACAAACCTGGCGGTCGAACGATAGGTCAAGCAGTGAGGCTACAGTATTTGAAGCATTTTTGAAAGCTCAAAATCTTCTACGCAAGAAGCCGCGCTCGAAAAGATTTTTGATTGAGGAACGAGGAAGAGTTCATGTGTTGAATATCTAGAGCATTTGTATCCGTTGAATACGATCCTTTCTTTCTTTTTGACATTTTTTACTCTCATTGTTTAACTTGCTTTGTTTGCCACATTTGAAAAAGATGAATATGAAATATCATTTTTGTCCCTATCTGACCTTTTTCATGCATCTCATTATTTACATGATAAATGGTGAAATGACATACTCTAAACAAAAGAAATGTTAAGCATTACCTGGATGAAAATTTGATAAGCACAAGAGTCTCAAAGTAAGAACAAAGTTCAATCGGGGGCAGAAGAGTGATATCTGAGAAACGTCGATTACTCGTGAAGCTTGAAGACAGGTATAAGGCCTGAAGAGAAAGTCGAGAATCAAAGCAATGAACACAGATCCTCAACAATCGTGGCTAAATGGACATACGCCAAACATGCTTAAGGAGCACTGCATAATCATGTAGGCATAAAAGCATTTAAGACAAACATGTGCATATCATGATAACATCACGCATGACATATACAGGTACTCCAGTAGAGCAAGAAGATGTGATGATAGCTGAAAAGACACATGAGTTCCACCAGATGACATGTTCTGGTATTCTGCTGTTTTATTTCAAAATTCAATTCATATTGCGAGAGGTGAGTTGAGCCTCGGGACATGCTGAGGTATTGTCAATTTTTCGTATGTTTCAAAAATCAACTCATATTGCGAGAGGTGAGTTGAGCCTCAGGACGCGCTGAGGTATTTTTTTAAAAAAAATCAACTCATATTGTGAGAGGTGAGTTGAGCCTCAGGACACGCTGAGGTAATTTCAATTTCTGTTGTAAAAAAAAATCAACTCGTATTGCGAGCGGCGAGTTGAGCCTCAGGTCACACGCCGAGGTATTTTCAATTTCCGTTTTTCAATTTCTGCCTTTCAAAAAAAATTGACTCATATTGCGAGAGGTGAGTTAAGCCTTGGCTCACGTGCTGAGCTATTTTCAATTTTTGTCTTTCAAAAAAATCAACTCATATTGCGAGAGGTGAGTTGAGCCTCAGATCACACGCCGAGGTATTTTCAATTTCCGTTTTTCAATTTCTGCCTTTCAAAAAAATCGACTCATATTACGAGAGGTGAGTTGAGCCTTGGCTCACGCGCTGAGCTATTTTCAATTTCTGTCTTTCAAAAAATCAACTCATATTGCGAGAGGTGAGTTGAGCTTCAGATCACACACTGAGGTATTTTTTTTTCAATCAACTCATATTGCGAGAGGTGAGTTGAGCCTCAGATCACACGCCGAGGTATTTTCAATTTCCGTTTTTCAATTTCTGCCTTTCAAAAAAAATCGACTCATATTACGAGAGGTGAGTTGAGTCTTGAGTCACATATCGAGGCATTTTCAAAATCTGCTTTTCAAGTTAAGTTTCAAAAATCAACTCATATTGCGAGAGGTGAGTTGAGCCTCAAGACACGTTGAGGTATTTTCAATTTCTGTCTTTCAAAAAAATCAGCTCATATTGCGAGAGGTGAGTTGAACCTCAAGACGCTGAGGTGTTTTCCATTTCTGTTCTTCAATTTCTGTGTTTCAAAAAAATCAGCTCATGTTGCGAGTGGTGAGTTGAGCCTTGACTCACACGCTGAGGTATTTTCAAATTCTATTTTTAAAATTTTGTTTTTCCAAAAAAAATCAACTCATATTGCGAGAGGTGAGTTCAGCCTCAGGACACGTTGAGGTATTTTCAATTTTTTTTCAATTTATGTTTGTCAAAAAAAATCAACTCATATTGCGAGAGGTGAGTTGAGCCTCAGGCCACACGCCGAGGTATTTTCAATTGATGTGTTTTTTTAATTTATGCTTTGCAAAAATCAACTCATATTACGAGAGGTGAGTTGAGCTTCGGGTCACATATCGAGGTATTTTCATAATATGTTTTACAAATTTTGTTTTAAAAATCAACTCATATTGCGAGAAGTGAGTTGAGCCTTGGCTCACGTGCTGAGCTATTTTCAATTTCTGTTTTTAATGTCTAGTTTTAAACAGTCAATTCATATTGTGAGAAATGAGTTAAGCTCAGGATCACATGCCGAGTAAAGAATAAAGACTGGAATTAATCGAAGACACAGATTTTATATCCCTGAAGTTACAGTGAAGCTAATTGAAGTTGCAGTGGAGCTGATCGAGGATATCAGATCTTGCCTTTCTAAAGTGGCAGAAGAGAAGACTAAAACCTTATCTCACTGAAGTGATAGAAGAGCATATTGAAGTTGTAGATCTTATCTTTCTGAAGTTACAGTGAAGCGGATCGAAGCCACAAATCTCATATCCTTGAAGTTACATTGGAATAGATTGAAGCTACAAGGCATATCTCCGAATTTGCAGTGGATTGAACGAAAGCTACAAGATGCGGTGGACTGAAAAGGGACTAACTAAACAAGAAGAGTTCCAAAGCAAGTCAAGACCTAGCAAGACCGGGCAAATTTGGTCTTCCTTGAAAGGCTTTGCTCTATTATCGTTGCACGACAATGAGCAAAGAGGGGCAGCTATAAAAGCCCAAATTGCCCGGGCCCGATTATATCAAAATCCAACCAAACCTCTAAACCCACTAAAACCCTTAACCCATGACCCATTTACATCTACCCAAACCCATTACAAAACCCAAATATTAAACCCAATTCACAAGCCCATTAAGTCCCCCCAAAAAAACCTAACCCAAAAAAAAAAAAAGAAAAACCTAACCCCCCAAAAAAAAACAAGAAACCCTAGCCACCTAGCCACTTTCCCACTTGCCCCATTTTTCCTCCCATTTTTGATATCCATTGTCTACCACCACCACCTACAAAATAGAAAAAGAAATAAAAGAAAATCATGTAAAAAATGGCTATAAAAAGCCATTCAAAAATCATGTAAAGGAGGAGGAATTTTGATCAATACAAAGAATTTATCTTCAAAAAAAAAAACCTAACCCCCACCAAAAAAACCAAGAAACCCTAGCCACCTGCCACTTTCCCACTTGCCCCATTTTTCCTCCCATTTTTGATATCCATTGTCTACCACCACCACCTACAAAATAGAAAAAGAAATAATAGAAAATCATGTAAAAGATGGCTATAAAAAGCCATTCAAAAATCATGTAAGGGAGGGGGAATTTTGATCAATACAAAGAATTTATCTTCAAAAAATACCTAAAGGTGATTTTATCTTCTTTATTATTTTACTCTTATTTTTATTTTTATTTTTTATTTTTTTCCTTTTTTCGAATCTATTAATCTATATATATACATCATAATAAAAAATATAATAAAAATATATATACAAAACAAATATAAAAAAAATTACATTTTTCGGTGGCGCCGGACGGCGGCCGACGGTCGGCCGTTGACCGGCCCCTGGCCGGATTCCCCTTCCCCCTTCCCTTCTCTCTTCCCTCTCTCTTCTTTTTCATTTATTTTTCGTATTTACCTTGGATTTCATATTATTTTGCTATTTAATTTAGCTTTAAATATTAATCATGTTATATATGTAATATTGTTATCACTATTATTTTTATATATTGTTATTATTATATTATATTTAGCTATATATATATATTTTCTTTATGTTCCGTTTCTTACTATTATATACGTATATATCTATTATTATATTTATTATTAATATTGTTAGCATTAGTACTTTTACTTAATGTGTATGTAGATATACATGTACATATTAATAGTTTTTTATCATATGTGTATATTGTATATATTATATTTATATTATATATATTCTTAATGTTATTAGTTGTATACTTCTTGTATATTTCCATGTATATATTTTATATTGTCTCATGTACATACTCCGAAATACTATTATATATATACGTATTTTTAATACCATATTGAGTATATATTATTGTATTTATTTTTATTCCGATTATACTTATTATTAATGTTAGTACATATATTTCACCATAAGTGTATATATACCATTTTGTGTATATAATATTATTTTCGTATATTTAATTATTATTCTAAAAAAGGGTTATAATATGTACATATTTATGAAGTATTATTAATAGTATTATTTTTAAACATCATTGTTATTTCTAATATATATATTATGTACACTTTTTATTTCTATTTTATTTTTTTATTTGTCAATATTAATTATTATTCTAATATTTTGATATTTTAATATTTTATATTATTCACATAACTATTCGCATTTTTTACAATAATATTCTTAGATTTTTTTTACTATCATTTTAGAAACTTTTTACATTTTAATTTTAAGAATAAGGTAATGTACCGATTTTAACATTAAGTCATTGATTTCATTGCTATGTTGGTGAAGTTAGTCGGCTTGTGTTAAAAACGGGATATCCTTCTAAAAAACCAAAAACTTACAACTTCTCATTTCCTTCAATCGGATCACACTTAAATGTCAAATTGAATTCATATTTTTGAAAATTAAGACAATACGTGTTTAATAAGATACCAATTTTGGGCGTCACGAGGGTGCTAATACCTTCCTCGCGCGTAACCGACTCCCGAACCCAACTTTACTTTGGCTTTTGACGTAGACATAAATTCGGCCTTCATTTTTGTGCAAGAATAAGTTTTCTTTTCTAAAAAAGGATGATTTATTAGGTGTCCGGTCACACCTAGAAAAAAGATCGGTAGCGACTCCTTTTTTTAATAAAATCGAAAGTCGATTTTTAAATTTTCAAATAATCGCCTCAATTAGCGACCGAAAGAGAATTTTTTATGTCGCTACACTCTCGATCTAGGATCACAATCGATTCCTCCTCATACAAAAGATTAGATCGAACCTCGATCTCCTCAACAAGAACAACGTGAGAAGGATCAGATCTGTACTTCTGTAACATGGAGACATGGAAGATGTTATGAATACGCTCTAGCTTAGGCGGCAACAATAAACTATAAGCAACTGGTCAAATCAGCTCGACAACCTCATAAGGGCCAATGAACCTCAAACTGAGCTTAACCTTTCGCTCGAACCTCAGAAGTTTCTTCCACGGCTAAACCTTCAAAAATACCTTATCACCAACCTGATACTAGATATCTCGATGTCTCAGGTCAACGTAAGACTTCTGTCAATCAGAAGCAACTTTTAGCCGCTTGTAAACAAGTCTAGCCTTATCCTTAACCTCCTAAACCAACTCCGGACCCAAGTTCCTCTTCTCCTCCATATCAGACCAACACAGAGGAGTCCTACACCGTCGACCATACAAAGCATCGAACGGTGCCATCTGAATACTCTTCTTATAGCTATTATTATACGTAAACTCGGCTAACGACAAGTGACAATCCTAATTACCTTTGAAGTCGATAACACAACTACGAAGCATGTCCTTATGAATCTGGATCACCCTCTCCGACTGACCATCAGACTGCGGATGATAAGCTGAACTGAAATGAAGCTCCGAACCCAAAGCCTCATACAACGCCTTCTAGAATCTCGAAGTATGTAACACCCCTAACCCATATCCATCACCGGAATAGGGTTATAGAGCGTTACCGGACTTAACAATCAAACAATCATATGTTTCTCATACATTTTTCATTTCCAAATAAAAATCATTCATAATCAATCACATTGTACATAATATGAGCCTACGAGGCTCAAATCATGCATTAAAAGTGGTTCGGGACTAAACCGATAACTTAAGAAATTTTTTTTGGAAAACTTAAAATTTTTTTCAAAATACAGGGGACATACGCCCGTGTGGCCCGGCCGTGTGTCTCACACGGCCAAAGGCACGCCCGTGTTACATGCCGTGTGGACATTCGAAATGGGATATCATGGCCGTGTCCCAGCCCGTGTCCAACCCCATGTAACTATCTGACTTGGGTCACAAAGCCAACCACACGCCCGTGTAACTAACCCGTGTACCCCTCAAAATGGCCTCACACGCCCATGTGCTTGGCCGTGCCAAAACTGTAGGGTATACTGACTTATGCCACATGGCCAAGTCACACACCCGTGTGCTGGGCTGTGTGGAGCATACTGACTTGATTTCTAATTAGGTACCAGGGGACACAAGGTTGTGTCACCTGACCGTGTATCACACACAGCTAAGACACACACCCGTGTCTCTGCCTGTATGGACAAAAATAGGTTATGTACCAAACCCAAATTTGCATTCACATACACAAATCAAATGGCATATAACATGGCATAAATAGGCATTCAAACCAATCTCAACCAAGCCTAATTCATACTAATTCCATACCAAGAACTATAATGTTCATAACATCATAATTTACCTATTCAAAACATATCAATTTCACATTCACAAATCACCTAAATGGTTAGCTTCATATATACATTATCTTGTCTAAAATCACAAGCATGTCATCTCCAAATTTCAACCATTTGGTGTTCAAAATGCCATTTCACAACAAGCATCACATAGCATTTATCTACCACATAACAAAAGGCCATTTGCACACATATATATATACATCTTTAATTATACCAACCAAAATAAGCCAAATCACATGGCTATACATATAACCAAACATTCATCATTTACAATGCCAAATCAAATGGCTAAATCCATTACCAACATATATACCATATCAACCAAAACTCCTATACATGCCATATAATCAAATACAATAGTTCAAAAGTACCAAAATTACAACAGATAGTGTGATGAAATCTCCGACGACTCCCAAATTTGAGCTAGCTTCGATATTCACTATAAAATACGGAAAAATAAACAAAGTAAGCTATAAAGCTTAGTAAGCTCGTATAGTTAATAAGTAAAACTCACCATTCATTCACCATTCAAGTAATATAACATAATATATACAAAACCATTTAATCACAAGGTTAATATATATTCATTCACATAATGATCATGAACTCACGATTTCATGGATTCAATGCTCATATGAAATTTTCGTACATACATGTACTGATACGTAACTATCTCACACCATTTCATATATTTGATATACCCGTTGAACCATTTGGAATAATATTGGATACTCAGGAATCTCGCACCCTAAGTGCCAAATACATAGCCGAAGCTATCTCAATCTCATATCTCATATAATGCTCACTCTTGAGTTATCAACGGGTCTGCTCACACAAGCTGATGGTCAAGACGTAACTACACAATGTTACTCACGCAAGCTGGCGAGAATCTGCAACACATGCCAGATAACTCAACCACTGGTAGAACATACGGACCAGCACCCAAAATACATAACCCCTAATGACATGTCATTTGTATCCTAATCTATTCCTAAGGTTCAACTGGGATTTCATATTACCAAATCTTTGTCGTACATATCAGTAAGGTCATATTCGCAACTAACTCAATAACAAAACATTTAAAAGACAATTAAATTAATGCTTATTAACATACGAACTTACCTCGATCGCAAAAACAACAAAATGGATCAACTAGTCCAATACTTTATTCTTTCCCCGATTTAGATCTGAACTTAGCTTTTCTTGATCTATATGTAATCAAATTTAACTTATTTAATTAACATTCTATTAAATTTAGCCCAAAAATCATATTATTGCAAAATTAAACTTTTGCTCCTAATAGTTTAACATCTTTACAAGTTAGTCCTTACTTCATAAAAATACAAATTTGTGCAATTAAGTCCTTACCCATGCTAGCCGAATTTCCATTATTATCATAGAAGCCCATATTTTTCATTATTTCACATATTTACCACATAATTTTCATTTTCCACAAATAAATCCCTAATTTGCAATTTCACCCAAAATCACTTAACAAATGTTATTTATCTAATAACAACCATTTATTTTCTATCATCAAACATCAAAATACACACATATTCATCAATGATAAAACCCTACACCTTTAACAATTTTGCAAATTAGTCCCTAGACTAGTTAGATTAAGCTACAACTCTAAAAACATAGAAATCATTAAAAATTGAGTAAAAAATCACTTACATGCATAAAGGATAGTTGGTCGAACCTTGAAGCTCTTTTAATGGTGTTTCTAATTTGTTACTTTAATTTACTAAACTTATTTATTCATTTACTTATTTAACCTTTGTTATAAATCATTAAAATTCATTTAATCATGTCCAAAAATGTCCAATAACTTTATAAATGGGCTAATTACTACTTAAGGACCTCCTCTTTTAAGTTCTATATCTATTAGACACTTTTAGCTAATAGAACTCCACTTTTACACTTTACGCGATTTAGTCCTTTTTATCGAATTGAGCGTTCAAACGATAAAATTTCTTAATGAAATTTTTACACAATCATACTATCATGATGTAGAGATTAAAATAATAATAAAATATTTTGACCTCGGATTTATAGTCCCAAAACCACTGTTTCGATTTGACTAAAAATGGGCTGTTACAACTCTCCCCCTTAGGAATTTTCGTCCCTGAAAATCTTACCAGAAAATAGGTTGGGGTACTATTTTCTCATAGATTCTTTGAGTTCCCACGTAGCTTCTTCGACACCATGACGTTGCCAAAGTACTTTCACTAAAGCTATGCTTTTATTTCTCAACTCTTTAATCTCTCGAGCCAGAATTCTGATCGCTTCTTCGTTATACGTCATATCAAGCTGAATTTCAATCTCTAGCGGAGAAATTACATGTGACGGATCTGATTTATATCAGCTTAACATTGACAGATGAAACAGATTATGGATCTTTTCTAATTCTGACTGTAAAGCTAGCCGATATGCCATTAGCCCTATTCTCTCAATAATCTCATACGACCCGCGGACTCAATTTTCCTTTACGACCAAAATGAAGAATATTTTTCCACGGAGATACTTTTAGAAACACCCTGTCACCGATTTGAAATTCAATGTCTTTACGTTTCAAATCCGTATATGATTTTTGTCAATCTGAAGCTGCTTTCAAAATGTCAAGAATTACTTTTACTTTCTCTTCTGTCTCTCTGATCAAATCAACCCTGTGAATCTTTTTCTCACTAAGCTTGGTTTAGTACAATGGAATTTGGAATTTACGACCATATAATGCTTCATACGGTGCCATCTTTATGCTTGATTGAAAACTATTGTTATACGCGAATTCAACCAACGATAAATATTTTTCCTACTTGCCTTCAAACTCAAAAACACAGCAACGAAGCATATCCTCAAGAATCTGTATAATTTTCTCGGATTGATCATCTATCTAAGGATAAAAAGTAGTACTAAAGTTCAACCGCGTACCCAAAGCTTCTTGTAATTTCTTCCAAAATTGCGACGTAAACCTTAGATCTCTATCCGAAATAATAGAAACTGGCACTTTGTGCAATCTGAAATCTCAAATATGTACAATTCAGCTAATCTATCAAGTGAAAAATCTGTATGTACCGTAATGAAATGTGTAGATTTAGTCAATTGATCAACTATAACCCATATAGTATCTTTATTTTTCGGAGATAGGGGTAACCCTGATACGAAATCCATCGTAATTCAATCCCATTTCCACTCTAGTATCATCACTAGCTATAGTAATCTCGAAGACACTTGATGTTAGACTTTGACTTGTTGACAAACCAAGCATTTTGATACAAATCCTGAAATGTCTCGTTTCATGCTCAACCACCAATACAACTGTTTCAGATCATTATACATTTTAGTACTCCCCAGATGAACAGATAAACAACTATCTTATGCTTCATGTAGAATTTTCTAAATAAGCTCAGAATTTCTCGATACACAAATTTTACCTCAGAACATTAAACAATCATCGGATCCGATCTGATACTCTAAATCAGTAGTCGATTTGCATTGTACTCTTTTAGCTTGCAATTCATTATCACATTTTTTAGCCTCATAAATTTGTTGTAGAAATAACGATTTAGCTTTTAACATAGCTAAAATCGAACCATCATCAGACAAGGTTAATCGTGTGTTCATCACTCGCAAAACAAATAAAGATTTTCTGCTCAGAGCATTTGTGACTACATTCGCTTTCCCCAGATGATAATCTATCCCTGACTCATAGTCATTCAACAACTCGAGCCATCTTCGTTTTTGCAAATTCAAATCTTTTTGAGTCATTATATACTTTAAACTCTTGTGGTCGGTAAAGATATGACACTTCTCACCGAATAAATGATGTCGCCAAATTTTCAATGCGAACACAATAGTAGCCAACTCTAAATCATGCGTCGGATAATTTTTTTCATGTGGTTTTAACTATCTGGAAGCATAAGCTATCACTTTGCCCTCTTGCATCAAAACACATCCTAAACCGTTCAATGACGCATCACTAAAAATGTAACACCCTCTAACCCCGTCCCGTTGCCGGAACAGGATTATAAAGCATCACCGATCATTACAGAACATTTGCACATAAAACAAGAATAAATGCAATGCTATACTTCTAAACATAACTTTAATGGGCCCACAGTAGTTATTAAGTATAATTAAATAAACCGGGGTTCAATCAAAACCATAGAAAATTTTTCATGCAACTTTAAATTTTCTTTTTTTGAATAGTACCACACGCCCGTGTGGCTAATGTGACACACCCATGTGATTTTTATGACACGCCTGTAGAGGCCAAATGTGTGGCTCACACGGCCTGGACAAACCCGTGTCCTCTACCCGTGGAGTATTTTGACTTATAGCTTATAAATTCACTAATTTCACATGGCCAAGGCACACGCCCATGTGCAAATCTGTTTGTAGCATTTTAGGTGCAGGGGACACACGGCCTAGAACATGCCTGTGTGCAAGCCGTGTGTCTCACACGGTCTGGTGTCACGCCCGTGTGACAAACCCTGTGGACTCAAAATGAACCTTATATTTTAAAATTACTAACCCTGCAAATTGTAGACAACAATCATTTCAATATTTCTCCATTCAACTAGTCCAAACATGATTAAACACACTTAATACTCATTAAACCATTATATCATAATCTAATTCATATATTTAATAATGCCTTAAACTAAACCATTTCAAAAGATGCATCTAAATGCTATTATATTCAATTCAAAGGATTATACATCATAACATTCTCATTATATCATTAACTATCTATTAACATTATTCACTAACATCACTTACAACATGATATCATTTAAATAACCTAGGTACATGCCATTTTTCGAAGATAGATACATCACCGAGTTTTTGAGTGCGAGAGTTGACTTGGATGCTGAGTCGTTACTTACTTTATACCTAACCTGGGCACGGAAACAAACCATACGCTGAGTATGCACTCAGTGGTATTTCTATAAACTAATACTTAAAACAATAATAAGCTATGTATATATATTGTAACTTAAACTTTTTACTTTCATAATCTTAATAGCTTCACCCCTTACATTTATTTTACATCTCTTTCCTATAGTTAAGCAATTCATATATATTTATATTTCATATCATTCGATAACTTAAACATTCGTAAATCAGTAACAATCACTTAATCGACATCAGACAGTCTTTAGTACTTTCATTTACCCCTATTAACATAACTCGGACCTAAACGGATATGCGGATCCAACCCACACACTAGGGATAATATACAGTGTTTCATCGACTGAAACCGGAATACACCATAGGGTACCAGTAACAGTAACAGTCATAGTCAGGTACAAAGTACCTCTTCGGAATGAATTCGGAACAGTCACAGTAGTCGACACATATAGTGTCTCAACAACACACAGTAGGAATATCCCTGAACACTTCCAATCCTATGGCATGCCAATTGTATTCGACTAGCCCGACACTATTAATAGGGTATTCAAATCATTTCATTTTAATACAGAAGTAGTAACAGTTTCCATCATATCATTCATTATACATTTTAACTATTAAAAATAACAATTACATTATATTAAATCATTAAGCATAGTTTATAGAAATACAAACTAAAATTCTCGGGTTTATTCGATATCCTCGTTCACTTTCTCCTTTCCCTTTTTCAATGACGTTTCCGGTGCTACGTTGGCTACATAAAATTTAACATTTAAAATTATCAATATATGTTATTTAATAAGACACTCTTTTATTTCCATATAACTTTTACTATATTTCCAATTAGGCCATTCTTTTTCTTCAAATAAACCTTAAAATTTTCATTATATACGTACTTTAAACAAGTTTCAACTCTTAATATTCAATATAAAACATCAATTCTACAATTTAAACAATTTAATCCCTACTATAACAAAACTTATATCTCTCTTTATAATTCAATCCTTCTCCCACTTTTAACTTGAATTTCTATCACTTAATATCATAATTTATCAATTTATACAACTTAATCAATATCCAAAAATTCATTAACTTTCTAATTTTCAACATAATTCAAGTAGAGTTTTGTTCTAGGATTCCAAAGACATCAAAATTACAAGAAAAGTGATCAAATTGACTTACCAATCAAGCTTGAAACTCCAAAACCCTAATTTTTCCCTTTTTCTCTTCTCCTTTCTTTTCTATTTCGTTCCACCTTGTCTGTTATTTCTTTTTCTATTTCCTCTCTTTATTCTTTTATTATTTCTTTTGCAATATTATTAACTATTATATTATTATATTATTATATTATAATTATTAATTTCTTAAATAATAAGTAAATACATTTATTTACATACATTTGTACCAATTATAATAATACAAATGTATTTATACTTTCCACACACTTGTCACATAAGGCTTATTTGCTAATTTAGTCCTTTGACTTTTCTATAGTTAATAATTAAACCTTCACACTTTATTCAATTTTAAATTAACCTTAATTAAACTAGATTTACTTAATTAAAATCTAATTAATCTCTCACTTAACTTCGTAAATATTTCTAATAAATATTTACAAATCAAATTTTCAAAATTGAAAACCCGAAAATTCATTTTTCTGATGACCTAAAAATTTGGGTCATTACATTTCTCCCCTCTTAATAAATTTCGTCCTCGAAATTTACCTAAAAAGAGGTGGGGGTACTGTGATCTCATTGTTTCTTCCGGTTCCCATGTTGCTTCTTCAATATTTTGACTTCTTCACAACACTTTTACTAAGGGAACTCGTTTGTTATGTAATTCTTTTACTTCACGTGCTAATATCTTAACCGGTTCTTCTTTATATGACAAATCAGGTCGAATCTCTATATCTTCAATTGGAATCACATGAGAAGGATCTGATCGGTATCTTCTTAACATAGAAACATGGAAAACATCATGAATCTTTTGTAATTCAGGAGGTAAAGCTAAACGATATGCCACCAGTCCAATTCTTTCTATAACCTCATATGGTCCAATATATCGCAGAATTAATTTACCTTTTCGACCAAATCTCAAGATTTTCTTCCAATGAGAAACTTTAAGAAATACTTTATCTCCAATTGAGTACTCAATATCTCGTCGTTTCAGATCTGCATATGATTTCTACCTATCAAAAGCTGTTTTTAATCTTTCTCGAATATTTTTAACAGTACTTTTCGTTTCTTGGATCAATTCTGGACCGACCACTTTTCTTTCATTCAACTCCATCCAACACACTAGTGATCAACATCTCCGACCAGATAAAGCTTCATACGGTGCCATTTGAATACTGGATTGGTAACTATTGTTATACACAAACTCAGCCAATGGTAGATAACGTTCCCAACCTGATTCAAAATCAATGATACAAGCTCGGAGCATATCTTCTAAAATCTGAATGACTCGTTCTGACTGTCCATCAGTCTGTGGATGAAAAGTTGTACTAAAATGAAGTCGTGTACCGAGAGACTCATGTAACTGTTTCCAGAACCTTGATGTAAATCGTGGATCTCGGTCAGAAATTACAGATACAGGAATACTATGTAATCTCACAATTTCCCAGATATAAATTTCTGCCAACTTTTGAAGTGATCAATCTGTTTTGACTGTTATAAAATGAGCTGACTTTGTGAGCCGATCAATAATTACCCAAATAGCATTTTTCTGGCTTGCTGATAACAGTAACCCGGTTACAAAGTCCACTGTTATTCGGTCCTATTTCCATTCAGGAATACTAATAGACTGAAGTAATCTGGTCGAAACCTGATGTTTAGCTGTAACTCGCTGACATGTTAAACATTTAGCCACATATTCCACTATATCTTTCTTCATACCCGGCCACCAATACAGTTTCCGTAAATCACGATACATTTTTGTTCCTTTTGGATGTAATACAAATTGGCTACTATGAGCTTCTTGAAGAATCAACTCCTTTATTTCAGAAGTAGTCGGAATACAAAGTAGATTTTGAAACCTCAGACAATCATTTTCATCTATACTAAAATTCCTTACTGTACCATCCTGTGTCATCTCTCTTTTCTTCACTAATTTGTCATCTTTCAACTGTGCTGATCTAATTTGGTCAAACATTACCGGTTTTACTCTCAGTTCAGCCAAGAGACTTCCATCATCAACAATACTGAGCTGTGCAAACATTGCTCTCAATTCAATTGCAGCCTTTCTACTTAATGCATCAGCTACCACATTAGCTTTACCCGGATGATAATCAATAACACAATCATAGTCCTTTAAAAGTTCTATCCACCGATGTTGTCTCAAATTCAACTCTTTCTGTGATAGAAGATTCTTGAGACTTTTATGACCAGTGTAAATATAACCCTTTTCTCCATATAAGTAGTGTCTCCAAATTTTCAAAACAAATATTACAGCTGCCAGTTCCAATTCATGTGTCAGATAATTACATTCATGTGACTTCAATTACCGTGAAGCATAAGCAATTACCTTTCCACCTTGCATTAATACACATCCGAGACCATTTAAGGAAGCATCACTATACACAACAAAATCTTTTCCCGATTCCGGTAAAGTCAATACTGGTACTTTTGTTAACATTTGCTTTAACATTTCAAAACTTTTCTGACACTGTTCATTCCAAACAAATGGCACATTCTTTTGCAGTAACTTTGTCATCGGTAAAACTATATTTGAAAAATCCATTCACGAACCTTTGATAATATCCAGCTAAACCAAGGAAACTACGTACCTCTGACACATTCTTAGGAACTTTTCACTAAAGTATAGCTTCAATTTTCTTTGGATCTACTCTAATCCCTTCTGCTGATACTACATGACCAAGAAATACAACTTCCGATAACCAAAACTCACGCTTGTTCAATTTTCCATACAATTGCTTCTCTCGCAATATTTGCAAAACCATTCAAAGATGTTGTTCATGCTCAGTTTTAGACTTCGAGTATGCCAAGATGTCATCAATAAAAACCACTACAAACTGATCCAAATACGGTTGGGAAATCCGATTCATAAGATCCATAAAAGTAGCTAGAGCATTTGTTAGTCCAAATGGCATTACTAAGAATTCATAGTGCCCATACCGTGTACAGAATACTGTATTCGGTACATCACTCTCCTTTACCTTCAACTGGTAATATCCCGACCTCAAATCAATTTTTGAAAACACGGAAGCTCCTTTTAGTTGATCAAATAAATCATTAATACAAGGTAACGGGTATTTGTTCTTGATAGTCACCTTATTCAATTGTCAATAATCAATACACAACCGTATTGAACCATCTTTCTTTTTAACGAATAACACTGAAGCTCCCCACGGTAACGTACTAGGTCATATAAACCTCGATCCAATAAGTCTTGCAGTTGTACTTTTAGCTCCTTCAACTCAATGGGAGACATTCGATATAGGGGTATTAACACTGGATCTATACTAGGGAATACTTCAATTGCAAATTTAACTTCCCGATCAGGAGGTAATCCAGGCAATTCTCCAGGAAACACATCAGGAAACTCACATACAGTTCGAATTTTACTGCATTGACTCTCAGCTGAATCGGAGTTAATAACATATGCTAAGAAAGCAACACATCCTTGGTAAATAAGCTTACTAGCTTTAACTGCAAAAATTATTCGAGCTGAACCACTAGTCCTTATACCATTTACTTCAATCCGTTTACCATCTTCATTTTGGACAGTAAATTTCTTTTTATAACAGTCCAAATTACTCCATGTTCTGACAACCAGTCCATACCCAGTATAATGTCAAAATCACCGAATGGCATAATCAACAGATCAACAGAAAAGATTATATCCTGAATCATTAACGGACATCTTCGACATATTTGATTCACTAACACAGTTTGCCCTAATGGACTAGACACTTCTATCGTTACTATAGACAATTCAGGTTTTAAGTTTCCCGTCTCAACGAGTTTTTGTATTGACATAGGAATGTGATGATCCTGGATCTATTAAAGTATATACGGGTTTTGAATATAATGAGAATATACCTATTGCCACATCATGGGTATCTCCCTCTTCTCGAGTTCTTACAACATATACACGGGCCGGAGCTCTTACTTCAGATTGTTGGGTAGCATTTTCACTAGTTCTTCTAGTACCTCCTCTAGCAACTGGACCACTTCGGCCTGATCCTCGACCTCTGGAAGCAGATTCAGATATTTGTGATACCATTGGTGTTGCCTTACCAATCGTCAAACAATCCTTAACCAAATGATCAGTGGATCCACATCGGAAACAACCCCCAGTTAACTTTCTACATTCTTCTCTATGTCTGTTTCCACAATACTCATATTCTGGAATTTTAGTGTTTTGAGGTGGGCTTCTAATACTACCAGTAGATACAGTGGTTTGTCTCTTTCGACTTCTGTCTCCTCTTTCTAATCTTGTACTGAGTCTTCCACTGCCCGAGATTCCCTTAATCGTTTGAATTGTGGACTTGAACTAGCAGTTCTAAGACGTTTCCCAGTTGAATGAGCAGTTTCAGACTTTCTGCTCTTTCCCAGTACTTGCTCAATCATTTTAGTTCTTTCTACTAAGTCTGCAAACTCTGTAATCTGTAGAGGCATCAATTGCAATTGAAATTCATCTCGCAGTCCTTTTTGAACTGTCAGCTTCAGTCGGCACAAATTCAGTTGCATATCTACTCAGTCTCAAAAATTCCCGCTCGTAATCCACTACAGACATATCCTTCTGCTTCAACATTAAAAACTCCTGCTTTTGGTCTTCCATATATGTCTCTCCCAAATACTTTTTTTGAAATTCTCAGTTTCTTTCGGTATATTCTAAATCACTGATTCCCACCATATATAAGCCTCCTCTTGTAGCAAAGAAACAAAACATACTAAACTTTCCTGTGGCGTGCATTCTAATTGCTTCAAAATTCTCTTGGTAGTCTCTAACCAATTTTCAGCTGTTTTTGAATCAGTTCCCTTTGATCCCATAAATTCTGTAGCTCCATACTTTCGCAATTCCTTAATAGGGGCTCTTCGGGTAGCGGGGGTAGAAGTAGTAGCAGGCATACTTCCTATTGCTCTTTGAAGAGCTTCAGCAATCATTCTAAATATTTCTGTATTATCCCTTCCAGTATTCAGTGGTTGGTTACCTATCGGATTTACACTTGGGGTTGTAGATTCAGATTCATTTACATCATCTGATTCATCTCTACTGTACATTTCTTGATCGGTACCTTCGATACTATCGTTAGACATCTTTTACACAATATAAAATAGAATCAATTTATCAGTATATATAAATCAACATCCAATCATGACTCAAGTTTAATATAGAAATGGCAAGTACCTTTAGACTCAATTCCAAACTCTATTTAGTCCTAGAATCGATTAAACCTAAGTAGCTCTAATACAACTAAATGTAACACCCTCTAACCCTGTCCCGTTGCCGGAACAGGATTATAGAGCATCACCGATCATTACAGAACATTTGTACATAAAACAAGAACAAATGCAATGCTATACTTCTAAATATAGCTTTAATGGGCCCACAGTAGTTATTACGTATAATTAAATCAAACCGGGGCTCAATCAAAACCATAGAAAATTTTTCGTGCAACTTTAAAACTTCTTCTTTTGAATAGTACCACACCCCCGTGTGGCTAATGTGACACGCCCATGTGATTTTTATGACACGCCCGTGGAGGCCAAATGTATGGCTCATACGGCTTGGACACACCCGTGTCTTCTACCCATGGAGTATTTTGACTTATAGCTTATAAATTTACAAATTTCACACGGCCAAGGCACAGGCTCGTATGCTTAGCCCGTGTGTAAACCTGTTTGTAGCATTTTAGGTGCAAAGGACACACGGCCTAGCAACATGCTCATGTGCAAGCCGTGTGTCTCACACGGTCTTGTCACACACCCGTGTGACAGACCCTGTGGACTCAAAATGAACCTTATCTTTTAAAATTACCAACCCTGCAAATTGTAGACAACAAGCATTTCAATATTTCTCCATTCAACTAGTCCAAACATGATTAAACACACTTAATACTCATTAAACCATCATATCATAATCTAATACATATATTTAATAATGTCTTAAACTAAACTATTTCAAAAGTTGCATCTAAATGCCATTATATTCAATTCGAAGGATTATACATCATAACATTCTCATTATATCCATTAACTATCTATTAACATTCTTCACTAACATCACTTACAACATGATATCATTTAAATAACCTAGGTACATGCCATTCTTCAAAGATAGATACATCATTAAGTTTTTTAGTGCGGGAGTTGACTTGGATGCTGAGTCATTACTTACTTTATACCTAACCTGCGTACGGAAACAAACCGTACATCGTACGCTGAGTATGCACTCAGTGGTATTTCTATAAACTAATACTTCAAACAATAATAAGCTATGTATATACATTGTAACTTAAACTTTATACTTTCATAATCTTAATAGCTTCACCCTTTACATTCATTTTACATCTATTTCCTGTAGTTAAGCAATTCATATATATTTATATTTCATATCATTCGATAACTTAAACATTCGTAAATCAGTCACAGTCACTTAATCGACATCAGATAGTCTTTAGTACTTTCATTTACCCATATTAACATAACTTAGACCTAAAAGGATATGCGAATCCAACCCACACACTGGGGATAATATACAGTGTTTCATCGGCCGAAACCAAAATACACCGTAGGGTAACAGTAACAGTAACAGTAACAGTAACAGTCATAGTCAGGTAAACAGTAACAGTCATAGTCAGGTACAAAGTACCTCTTCGGAATGAATTCGGAACAGTCACAGTAGTCGACACATATAGTGTCTCAACGACACATAGTCGGAATATCCCTGAACACTTCCAATCCTATGGCATGCCAATTGTATCTGACTAGCCCGACACTATTAATAGGGTATTCAAATCATTTCATTTTAATACAGAAGTAGTAACAGTTTCCATCATATCATTCATTATACATTCTAACTATTAAAAATAACAATTACGTTATATTAAATTATTAAGCATAGTTTATAGAAATACAAACTGAAATTCTTGGGTTTATTCGATATCCTCGTTCACTTTCTCCTTTCCCTTTTTCGATGATGTTTCCGGTGCTACGTTGGCTACATAAAATTTAACATTTAAAATTATCAATATATGTTATTTAATAAGACACTCTTTTATTTCCATATAACTTTTACTATATTTCCAATTAGGTCATTCTTTTTCTTCAAATAAACCTTAAAATTTTCATTATATACGTACTTTAAACAAGTTTCAACTTTTAATATTCAATATAAAACAACAATTCTACAATTTAAACAATTTAATCCCTACTATAACAAAACTTATATCTCTCTTTATAATTCAATCATTCTTCCACTTTTAACTTGAATTTCTATCACTTAATATCATAATTTATCAATTTATACAACTTAATCAATATCTAAAAATTCATTAACTTTCTAATTTTCAACCTAATTCAAGTAGAGTTTTGTTCTAGGATTCCAAAGACATCAAAATTACAAGGAAAGGGATCAAATTGACTTACCAATCAAGCTTGAAACTCCAAAACCCTAATTTTTCCCTTTTTCTTTTCTCCTTTCTTTTCTATTTCGTTCCACCTTGTCGTTATTTCTTTTTCTATTTCATTTCTTTATTCTTTTATTATTTCTTTTATTATATTATTAACTATTATATTATTATATTATTAAATTATAATTATTAATTTCTTAAATAATAAGTAAATACATTTATTTACATACATTTGTACCAATTATAATAATACAAATGTATTTATACTTACCACACACTTGTCACATAAGGCTTATTTGCTAATTTAGTCCTTTGACTTTTCTATAGTTAATAATTAAACCTTCACACTTTATTCAATTTAGTCCTTTCACTAAATTAACCTTAATTAAACTAGATTTACTTAACTAAAATCTAATTAATCTCTCACTTAACTTCGTAAATATTTCTAATAAATATTTACGAATCAAATTTTCAAAATCGAAGACTCGAAAATTCACTTTTCTAATGACCTAAAAATTTGGGTAATTACAAAAAATGACAAACTCATTACCTGACTCAAGTTGAACTAAAACTGATGCTTCAGTTAACAGTGTTTTCAACTTTTCATAACTCTGTTGGCATTTCTCAGGCCATTCAAACTTCATATCTTTTTGTAGCAATCAAGTTATCAGTGTAGCAATTATCCGAGAACCCTTTTACAAAACGCCGATAGTAGCCAGCTAATCCCAGAAAACTTTTAACCTCAGATACGTTTCTTGGTGGTTTCTATTCAACAACTGCTGAAATCTTACTCGGATCAACTCGTATGCATTCAGCTGAAACAATATGTCCCAAAAATCCAACTTCTTGATCATCAACCCTCAGTAGCAGATACTTAGTCTTGATGGTCTACTTATTCAGCTAGCGATAATCGATGCATAGCTCCAAAGTCCCATCCATCTTCTTCACGAATAACACTAGTGCTCCCCACGAAGATGCACTCAGACAAATGAATCCACTATCCAAAAACTCTTGCAACTGTAGTTTCAACTCTTTCAGTTCCTTAGATGCCATGCGATAGGGCATAACAGTCACCAGAGCACTATCGGGATAGAGCTTAATACTGAACTCAACTTCTCTATTCGGCGGTAATCTAGGCAACTCTTTAGAAAACACATTTAGAAAACCACAAACAGCCTTAATCTCATCCAACCTTATCTCCCTACTATTGGCACTCAGGATATAGGCTAAATAAGCTTCGCAACCTTTTTGGACCAACTTCTTAATACGAAGTGAAGAAATTACATTAAAAAACAACTCAAACTTCTCACTAACAACAACTTCTGAACCACCAGCACCACACAGAGTCACCAACTTCGCCTTACAATCCTCTTTAGCCCGATGCTCGGACAACCAATCCATACCCAGAATGATGTTGAAACCCCAAAACACAACTTGAGAAGATCAAATGAGAACACTTGTCTCTGAACCATCTAAGGACAATGACGATAAACTCGATCCACTATTACACTATCACCTAGAGGGCTCTTAACCGTAACACTTGATCTAGATGTCTCCACAACAATCCCCAACTCTCTAGCTACGTCTCTCAAGATAAACGACCTCATCGCACTAGAATCAACTAAAGCTAGAAGAGGAAAAGGCTGTAGCATGAAAGTACCTGCGATAACATCAATGGCCTCTCTAATCCGAGCTCTCTCATTGCATAAACTCTTGTTGGACCATCATCACTACCTCGTGCAGCACCACACTGACCAGCACCTCTACCACCATCACCTCTGTCATGGCCTCTCGCTTGAGCCGGAACAGATGCAACAGCAGCAACAAGCTGATCGCGAACAGCAATGGCTCTCCTTACGTAGTCACTCACACGGAGCTCCATAAAAAATAAGACAAGCACCAGTCATCCTCCAACACTCACCATGATACTCCATCGAACCGCAGACAAGATAAGCACCCGTCCTCCTCCAGCATTCACCACGATGACGTCGACTACAATGCTCATATATCGGCCATATAGCAGGCCCCTGATCAACAGAATGAGCCTCAATTCTCGCAGCCTACCTATCCTGACCACGACCACCAGCAACGCATCGTCCAGATCTACCGAAATGACCTCTCTACCCTTATGACCAAAACCACTAGCAGCCTCATTCGACTTTTTAATAGCTTTAGACGAAGTAGCTTTGGGCTCCTCCCCTAAGATCTCCTCTAGTGCACGAGCCTTCTCAACTAACTCGTCGAACACCTCAATATTATGAGTAGCCAAATAAAGCTTAATCTCATGGTTCAGCCCAAACCTGAACCTCTGACAATGGTTCACTTAAAAAAGAAATCAACTTGGGAGCATACTAGCCCTGTAACACCCTTAATCCGTATCCGTCGTCGAAACATGGTTTCAAAGCATTACTAGAATTTACAGATCACCTAAAAAACAATTCAATTAAATACTTACCGATTCAATGCATCATATAAATAAATATATTACCATTCAATCAACAGCTTGGCACTTGTATAAGCATCAAACAGCAACATTGTTAGTATACTGGTACATATTTCATATAAATTCAACATTGATATGCTTATTTTCTCAACATGTCACACTTGAGTTTAATAATTGTCTTTACCTACATAATTTTCTTGTATCAACATATCAAAGATAATTATATATGTACATGTCATGAAACATATCATTCTCTTACCGTTTCTTCATAAGTATATATAATTCATTTCATTATATCAATATTTCATGCTCCATCATTTCCATATATTTTATGTATATTTATTCCGATAATAGTTTATATCAAACTTAACATAAACTATATTCCATGTACTTATACTTATTTCGTTTATCTATCTTCATAATTATTTCATACAACTATTTTGTACATATATTTCCATATGACCAATTCTTGTAAACATTTCCCACAACCATTTCATATAACCATTCGTTATCTGATACATATTACCTGAATATCAATTGTTCAACAGATGTCATAGCGTCTCCCATCCACGGTCTTATTTTTCTTTGACATGATGCCATAGTGTCTTTCAACTATGGTCTTACTCATTTTCTGTCATGTTGCCATGGTATCTTTCAACCATGGTCTTATTCTTTTCATGTCACGTTGCCATGGTATCTTTCAACCATGGTCTTATTCATTTCATGTCACGCTGCCATGGTATCTTTCAACCATGGTCTTATTTATTTCCCGTCATGTTGCTATGGTATCTCTCAACCATGATCTTATTCTTTTCATGTCACGTTGCCATGATATCTTTCATCCATGGTTTTACACATTTCATATCATGTTGCCATGGTGTCTTTCAACCATGGTTTTACATATTTCATATCATGTTGCCATGGTATCTTTCAACCATGGTCTTACACATTTCATTTCAGAGACCACACTCCCGCGAACCTCATCCTTACAGCGTGATTACCAGTCCAGGCTAAATCCCCTGTAATATAAACTCATAGAGTATTGTCAGGATTACCAGTCCAGGCTAAATCCCCTACAACGACAATTACTCTAATGAGCTTGGATCTGAATTACCAGTCCAGGCTAAATTCAGACCCTAATTCGGATTACCCGTCCGGGCTAAATCCATTTTACACATATTCTTCGGGAGGGCTATAACAGGATAGGATCACCCATCTGGGCTAGATCTTTTTTTACCGTCAATTCCTTTTCAAAGATCCATCGAATTTCCCTTTCATTCAACCGAGATTTCTTTCCTTTTTTATCAAATATATCAATGTTTCATCAATTTTCATACAATGAACATTCAAATCATATTCACATCAATAACATACTTTTCAAGCATCTAAGAATATAATTCAAGTTACACGAACTTACCTGGCGAAATTGCAGAAATATTAAGATTCAGGGGCATTTTGGTAATTTACCATTTTCCCAATTTTCACCCAATCTTAAATTGATAATTTCATTCAATTTATTAATTTAAATAATAAAACAATTCATTCCCTTCAATTTGGTCTTTTTTGATATTTTTACAAAATTACCCCTGAAGTTTTACTTTTATTCAATTTAGTCCCTAAGCCTAAAACATGCAAATTAGCCATGCTAGCTGAATATTCATATATATTTTCCTCCTCATCCTCTCCATTCCACATCCGTAATGTATATAACACACTTGTAAGTAACATTATCTATAATTTTTATTATTTACTTTTATGAATATTCAAGCTGTCCATCTGTATCATAGTCACTAATTTATTAATATCTGTAGCTATAGGACTCCAAATTAAGATCTGCTAATTTTCCTTGAAACTAGACTCATATATATTCTTACCATAAAAGTTTTAGAATTTTTGGTTTAGCCAATAAGTACAGTTTATTCTTTAAAGTTACCTCTATTCTACTGTCTGACAGTTCTGACCCTTCTTCACTAAAAATTAATTATCTCCTCGTACAGAATTCGAATTATGTTATTGTTTATTTATCTTGAAAATATACTCATTCAAGATTCTAAACATATAAATTTAAGCCCATAATTATTTTTTTTCCAATTTTTCATGATTTTACAAAGTTAGAACAGGGGAACTCGAAATCATTCTGACCTTGTCTCACAAAATTTATTATATCTCATTATTTACAATTCCATTGCTTACATAATTTCTTCTATAAGAAACTAGACTCAATAATATTTAATTTAATATTTTATTCATCCTATAATTCGATTTCTACAAGTTTTGGTGATTTTTCAAAGTTAGACTACTGCTGCTATCCAAAACTGTTTTAGTGCAAGATATTAATTACCATGTTTATAACACCCTTATTTTCTTTTTCTACACTATTTCTCATCACTTTCTCTTATTTTCTCTTCACTAACATATCAAGAACATAGGACCATATGTAAGGAAACTCTAAATTAACATTAATCCCATGCTTTTTCAATAATATTAAATTTAAAGATATATTGAAATCATGATGTTCTTACCTTGTTCTATTTATTTCAATATTCATCTTGATTTTCTCTCTCCTTCATCTTCTATTTCTTGAATCCAACTTGATATTCTAACTTCCTATAGTCTCCTTAACATTTTTCTCTCTTGGTAGCTATGGAAATTCTTTTGATTTTTGGGTGAAAATGGTGAATTTTTGGTAAAAGGACCAAATTGTAAAGAAATGAAAACTTCTTTTTTTCTTCTTCTTCTCACATTGGTTTTGCATGGGAAAGATGGATGAGAATTCATCATCTTTCTTTCTTTATATACTAATAAAATAATAAAAAAATAATAATAAAATATCTTATTAAAATATTAATAAAATAATATTTATCTAATTAAATAATTATAGAATATCAAAATATCTCTAGCATCATTATTACTTTCTAGATTTCTCTCTCTTCCAATTGATCATTTTGTCCTTTATTATCTTTTAAAATTCCATCATTGAGTCATCATTTAATTTGGTATAATTACAATTTAGTCCCTCATAGTTCTTCACCTGTTCAATTTGGTCCTAATTTATCCATTTTCCTTAGTTTCTAGATCATTCCACCCTTAAAATATTTACACTATTGGTCCTTCAAATTTTTCATATTTACACTTTAACCCCTTAAATTTTGAGTATTTACTCTTGTGCAAGTTTTACAATTTAGTCCTTTCTTGAATTAATATATCATCATATACTTCCCAATATTGACATAACTCAAAATTTCCCTTTTTGTCACTTTATTTTCTTATTTCACTATATCAAGGATAATAGCTTACTGTAAAAATTTTCGGGGTTACAAGCCCAACTAAAAAAACTTAGCCTTGTACTCGTCCATTGACAGAATGTCCTAAACAAGATCCATAAACTCCCGTCTCCTAGCCTCGAGATACTGCTCGCCCATAAACTTCCTCTGAAATGATGCTAAGAAGAAGTCCAAGTCAGATGATCCGATGCAGTACCCCTCTTGATAGCCATCCACCATCTATGAGCCTCGTCCATCTGTAGTGATACGACACAACCTAACCTATCCTCATTAGAACAACCCATCTGACCGGGACCAACCAATACTCTGCATGTGTTGGATCACCGTCCCTAATGATAAACCGTAATTTATACATATTTTTATCCTATGCTTAGCACATTTATGGATGGTTTCTCCCTAGAATTGGTGAATTTGATGCTCTTAATCCTTTAATTTCATGTTTTATACTTAGGTAAGCATAAGAGAGTAAAAAGAGCGAGAAACGAACAGAAAACGGAGAAAATGAACCCACGTGGAAAATCAACACGGCCTAGACTTTCTCACACGGCCGTGTCCCTTTGGCAGGATTGAGGCACGACTTACACTGGTATACTACACGCTCGTGCCTGTTCAACAGCCTTGACCACGGGCTACAGTAATAGCACACGGGAGTGTCCCTGTCGAGCCCAAGTATAACCCTATTCGGAAAAGGCCAATTTTGGGGGCTCTTAGGCATTCTAAAGCCTATTTAAATACCTGAGAAGGCACTTAGAAGGGGGACGCAGAGTAGGAAGCAAGGAATTACTCAAGGGAAGCCGATTGGTCCATCTCAGAAGTCGGATCCATCATCAAGACTGAAGATCTCCCTTCAAGTTCCTTCAAGAGTTTTGGGTTTTCTTATGTTTTGTTATCTTTATGCTTTTGAGATGTTTTATTTCATAAGTATGAACTAAACCCCTAAATACCTAAGGGGAATGAAACGTAAGACGGATCTTGTTATGATTATCTGAATTGTATGATAAATATTTGACTTATTCTTAATTACGTGTTCTTAATTCTTGTTTTGATATTCCAGGATATTGATTCAAGTTAAGCTCTTATTCAGAGGAGGAATAGACCCTGTCTAAGAGTAAATTTGTCATAATTAAGCGGAGTTGATTGCACGCCTGGAGATAGGGTGATAAGATTTTGCCGGATTAGGGTGAAACCTAATAAGGGAATCCATAGATCGAGTTAATGCAATTCTAGGGTGTTAATTAGAAAGAGATTTAAATTATTCAACCTAGGGTTAGACGTTATTAGTATCGAGAGAGTTAATAATATAACTTAGGGATTTCTACGGATCAAGTCCAATGAATAAATCTTCTGATTCAGAGTCAAATAACAAGTGAAGTCTAGGTGGATTTTTCCTTAGGTATTGTCTTAATCAATCAAATTTTCCCAAAAGTATTTTCCCAAATTTTCTTTCTATGCATTCTTAGTTTAGTAATTAGTTTAGATAACCAAACCTCTTAATTTTTAGGCTAGATAATAAAAAGGAAGTAAATACTAGTACTCGTGGTTCCTTTGGGTTCGACAATCCGGTCTTGCTGAACTATACTACTGTTCGATAGGTACACTTGCCTTAATCGTGATAATAAGTTAGTCTCAAGAACGATTCATTCATAAATATTTAAAACCTGTCACGAATATCACGCATCACCTAACACCACGAAACTCATTACTACCAATAACTCGTAAACATTTCAATGGAAAACCCTAATGAGCCAAAGCAACATTGGCACCAGCGATACGCTGTAGTGATCCTACCATCTCAGACATGAAGTGCTCGACGTGTCCCATCTGAGCATCATCCCGCGGCAGTGCATCGTCATCCATACTACATCGATCACAACGCTGAGGCATAACAAATACTATATACTAAAAAAAAAGTAAAAAAATGTACCAGGAGTGAGTAGCGGCAAGAGATCCAAGATTTAACTAAATACAGTTCCTATAGGGCATTGTGTTCCTAATCCTACGCTAAGAACAAATTATATCACAAAGATCATGCATAGGGAAAAATACAAAATTTTTAATCAACACAAGCAAGCAAACATCATAATCCAAGATCATTAATATTTAAGCAACCTAGGCTAAACTAAGGTTTTAAACCTAGAGCTTTGATACCGCCAAATGTGACACCCCAAACTCGACCAGGACAGACCGACCCAAATTCGAAGCATTACAATAGCTACCTAAGTGATCTTCAGCTAACGACCACCCAAAAAACTCCCTGATCTAATAGCATCTCAATATTACCTAATTATTAGTTATTTATTAATGCGGAAGCAAATTATGAGCCAATTTTAAACTTTTTATAGGTAATTTAACCTAAGGTCATTTTCGTCATTTTACCACCTATGGTAAAACTAACCAGATTTCAGATCTAAGTGTTTACCAACCTTCTTTTAGTCATATTATGCAAGCCTAAAAGTTTTAACTTACTTTGAGTTCGTTTACTATGTCTATTTCAAGTTTTATTCTTAGGGACTAAATTGTAACATATACAAACTATCAATACCTATTTTAAATTATAAATTAAGTGTATTTCTATCAAATTTTACCCATTATGAGACTAATCCTAAAATTTTACCAAGTGTCCTTATCATCTAAGGCTCTAATTAAACTAATTAATTTTCAAACCCGCAAAACCCACAGAGTCATGTCCCCTGGACCGTGTGTCATTAAACAACCATGCTTAAGACGTGAAAAACTTTTAGACCGATCGCACACGCCTGTGTATGATAGCTCCAATCTCCATACGTCCGTGTCACTTACCCACGCGCTCGAGTGCAACCCCTCACACGCCTGTGTGGATAGACACATGCCCGTGTGGATAGACACACACCCCTGTGAAAACCACTGCACCTATTTTTGCAAAAAACTTGTTTTAAAACCCAATTTTGCATATTTTAATGGTCAATTAAACCCGATTTAACTACGATTAATTAACATACATAGACATACACCTTTAATTGAATTTATTGACATCACTTAAGCCTCAATTGTATAGAATTCGACAATCAATTTCAAGCATAATATACATCGAATAAATCAATCAAGTGGCGTACCTTAGTCGCTAGTAAACCACTCTATGGAAGCTTCATTTAAACAATCATTAGTATAAATTTCATGCCCTACACACCGTGTTATCAAGCAACAATACACTGTAAATCATTCAATAAATAAACTCAAACATGTCTCAAAATTATTATAAAACGATCCAAAATAAAATGTTCAATGTCCAAAGTCTAATTACAACCAAAATTAAATTAATTCCCGGGAGTTCTACAATGCCTGATTACAATCTCTAAAACGTGTAATAAAGTCTTTGCCAAGCCTAAATCTCTTGGAACACTTTTGCTCGGCTCCTCAAGCCTGGCGATTATCTGCACGAATTATGAGGGTGTGAGCTTTAAAAAGCTCAATGAATGTTAATAAAAATGACTAGTAAATCAACATTCAAATCATGCTTAAATCACATCCAATCAATCACCAATTATCAACCATAAGAAGAAAACATGTTAATTTAATTTCCATATGCTTTATCAATATCAAGAATTAATTATTCATGGTTTACAAGCATCGAATAACATAACAATAATCACACATAAATATATATTGGCATACACTTCTCATGGCTTAATCGGGTGATCATACATCGGATAAATGGATCTTCAAATTCCCACAAATATCAAATATAGTCCACCGAGTAGAGACTTATGCTCAACACTCCCTTATCTACTCTAAACAAATCAATCCACCTAGAGCCACGTGCTCATAATATCGCAAATAAAGGTGAGTACTCACAAATCCTATGGCACGCCAATTATATCCAATGGATCCACCATGCATGTTGCCAATATATTCAGTTAAACATAGCTTATAAATAAATCATTATTGTGCCCAATTTAATGTGACAAATGCTTATGTGTAACATGTAACATAGGCATTTAACATCCAATTAAATCAAGCATTTCATTTTTCATTTTCCAATGTTTTTATAAATAAAAACTCTTGTAAACATGCTCTAATCATCAATATAATTAACCTAATTAAATTGCACAAAACCACATAAATGCTTACTTACCATTATTAAATAAAAATTCAACTCTTGTACATATAATATCAATCTTGCAAAAATTAGCCATTCAACCATAATTAATCAATTGAAATTGTCAATTAAGCTACTAATTAAACATAAATGAGGGTCAATTTATCAAATCGCCCTTAGAAACACTCTCCATCAATTTATTCTACCACAAACAAGTGATCAACCAAGCAAATCCAAGCTTCAATTCCGGTTAGCTCGGTCCCCTTCAAGATTCGGAGCTTCAATAGAGATAAAGTAGACATTACCACCTTTCCAATGCTATAATAAACACAAATTTTAATTAACTATATTAATCGAAATCCTCTCACAAAGATGCCTTACCGGATTTGTAACATCAAGTCGAAAACTCGATTCCTTGCAAAATTGATTTCTCTAACCCTCCTAAACGCTTTTGATCATCAATACTAGACCAAATACACTTATACCAAGCATCAATTTCATCTTTAAATCAATTTCACAAAATTCCAAAAAAATCGGCTCATTAAGATGATGAAATTCAGATTTCTTTAAATTACCTCACAAATCATGTTTAATCTTGATAAATAAGTTCAAAAACCTTTTAATAGATCCATTTTGAGTTGGAACATCCATTGATTTGTAGATTTCCTCTCAAAATTCAGGATCCACCATTAAAGAACCATGTGTTCTTGGAAGAAGATGAAATTCATAAAATTCTTCAAGTTTTCGCCCGATTTACCAAGGAATATTTTGGTACAATCGAAAACATTTAAACCTCATATAATTCAACATGGTAATACTAGCATAAACCAATCATTTAAACCTCATATTATTCAACATGTTAATACTATCATACACTAATCATTCACATGCATACCATCCCTAAATCAAGCGCCCGAGGCCTTAAAAATAGCTTAGAAGCAATTCGGGACTAATTCAAAACAATTGGAAAATATTAGGAAAAAGTTACAAAATTTGAAAATACGGGTCACATGGTCGTGTGACTTTTAAAATAGGGACACATGGCTATGTCCCACCCCATGTCATCATCCATGTAACTCTCTGAGTAAGGTCACACGGCTATGTCACACGTCTGTGTGCTTGGCCGTGTAACTCACTGACTTGTACATTAAAAAACTATCAGATGACACACGGTTGTGTCACGCACACGGCTAAATCATACGCCCGTGTAAGTCCAAATTTTACCTAAAATCAAGCCAACTCAAAACCAAATCATGCATAACCTTTCAACCCATTTAAGCACACTTTAAAAAGGACCTAAACATCACTCAAACACATATCAAAATGCCATTTCAAGATCTTAATTCAACTAACCAATATGCATACAAAGGTACTACAATTAACAACCAAAAATTAACATGCCAAAACAAATCAATAATTCCTCATTTCAAGCATCATAACTTAATTCAACCACTTACTAAAACATGCCATAAATCTACCATTTCTAAGCCAACATTATTATACCAAAAGTGACCAAAAAGACTTACATAACAAACATTATAAGTCCATCATCCATACTTAAACATCAAGACACAACATTCCAAATTATCTATTACATATTCATCAAACCCTATTATAAACACCCTATACATTTCAACCACAAATTCATCTATATAAATTTATACAGGCCACTACCCTAGGAGATACAAAAACTACCAACTTAGATGGATAGTGTGAGCCAGTTAAATGATCCTTTCAAAATGTTAACAATGATTATCTACAAAATAATCCATAAGAACAAATTAGCTTACAAAGCTTAGTAAGGACATAGTACAACATTTAATCTAAATACAATTAAATTAAATTCATATACTATTTGATTCAGAGTTACCGGAGTATAAATAGGGGTACGAAGTGCATTCAGGGGTACTGAAGTATAATTAGGGGCATGTGTATGCAACCAGGGGCACGTATGTGCAATTAAGGGCACCAAAGTACAATCAGGGGTATTAAAGTATAAACAGGGGCACGTATGTGCAATCAGGGGTACCGAAGTACAAACAGGGGCATGTATGTGCAATCATATAATAATTTTCTATAAACATAGTAATTAATGAATCATAATATAAGAATAAAAATAGAAATTCATTTACGTATTGAAATACTATGAACTTACCTCAACAATTAGCGGCGTAGAAGTTAGATCAACTAATCAAAAGGTTTAGTTTTTCCCTGATATAAGTTCGAATGTGGTTTATCTTGATCTAAATGGATAATTTCAATTAAATCAATACTTCTAGTATTCAATTTAATCGGCATTTCATATTTATGCAAAATTACCAATTTACCCCTAACGTTTTAACTTTTCACATTTTAGTCCTTAAGCTTATAACTTAAAATCTAACCATTTTAATCTAAACCCATGTTAATCAAAGATGAAAGGGACCTTAAAACAACCCATATTTACCAACATTTTACAATAAAACCGTAGAATTTATATCTTTAACAAGTTAGTCTCTATTTCCAAAATTCATCAAAAATCACTTAACAAAACTTGTTTATTTCTTAATAAAGACTCATAATCTATCAATTATCATCAAACTCATTCAAAAGCATTCATTGCATAACCCTTAACCATTAATAGTTATACAAATTAATCCCTAGGCTAGCTAGATTAAGCTAAAACGAACTCAAAAACATAACAATTATTAAAAATGGGGATTGAAATCACTTACATGCACCAAAAGAAGCTTGGCCGAACCTAACCTTATCCTTCAATGGTTATTTTTTGGTTGTGTAGTGTAAAGTGAAGAAGTAAACACTTTTTCTTAAGTTATTTTAGCTTTATTTACTCTTTTACCATTTTAACCTTTAAAATTTATTCTAAATTCATCAAAATCATATCCATAATTATCTACTAATTAATAAAATGGCCTAGTTACCATTCAAGTCCCTCAGTTTAAGATTTCATAGCTATTGGATCCTTTTAACTAATAGAGCTCAATTTTTACACTTTTTTATGATTTAGTCCATTTCACTTAATTAACTATTTAAACTTCAAAATTTTTTAACAAAATTTTAATACAACTTTATTGTAATACCATAGACCTTAAATAAAAAATAAAAAAATAATTTACTCGTTAGAATTATGGTCCCAAAATCACTATTTCTAATATCACTGTAAACGGGCAGTTACAGATTCTCAAATCATGTAAAAATGTTTCTAATCTTCATAAAAACAAGTTTAGGATTGAAGATTACCTTTGATTCACTCTAAATTCACTGACTGAAAATCCTGATTCAAGAGACTTGAGAAATTTCAGAATAATTTTTTACTACTTTCGAGAATAATTTAAGGTGAATTGAGAGAGTATTTTGAGAAGGAAATTGGTTGGATCTATTCTCTGATAATAGATCTTTAAAATCATGCAAAGAAAATGAATTTTGGAGCTCTCTAATCTGATGTAAAATATGTAAAAGTGGGCTAGATACTTTAGTTTTAAAACTGAAACCACCCACCAAAAATTTAAAAGTTGGGAAATTTGCCTAATGGCCACCCACATTTCCTTTACTTTACCATTTAATCCTTTCCCTCCAAAATCTTAAATTTTAAGGTTTATTTGCCATATAAATACTCTAAATTTTCTTTTGTTTTACAATTAAATCCTAGTTAATTAATATTTAAATTTTACTCAAATCACCCTTAATAAAAATTATTTTAAAAATCTTTTTCAACCCAAATCGATTATTTTCACTAATAATTATTTAAAATCTTTAAAATTAATTTTTAAAAAATATATATTTTTAATTTTACGGATTATTGTTTAATCGATTTTAGATGAAACTAACCTCCTAAATTAAATTAAAAATTACTAGAAACCCTATAAATTCCTAGTTTTGCACTCAAAACCCGAAAAATATACCCGAAACTACTAGACCTGGTTTAGGAATATTACAATATGTGTGTTAAATGGTTAGATAGTCAGTAAGGATTGGTTTGTAGGTCGTACTGGAATAAACTACACAAGGAAGAGTTGGTGGTTAAGGCGTCCTTGGTCACTATAACCAGCTTATCATTTGGAGGAAAGGAAAAATCTAGTTTCAAGGATCGACTAGAGTTTGGAATATTCTGAGTCTAAGGCTAAGAATTCGCATATTTGATTTCCTAATTTAATTTCTATTATTTAATTTTATTTTGCAATTATAATTTAATTATTATTTCGTTATGTTCATTTTTAGATTTTTAACCTTAATCAACTAAAACCACCATTTTATTATTTTCCAGCTCAACACGTTACAAGTCGTGGGCACGACAACTGCCACAACTTTGGAAACTGGTCGTAAAAATGATATTAGAAATCCCAGTCCCTATGGTATCAGACTTGCTTCTCTATACTATTGTTTAATTTAGTTAGAGCGTAGGAAATTTATATTTGGAGGTCTTGAGAACCATCAAATTTTGACGTTGTTGGCGGGGACTTAGAAAATAATTCTAATTTCCATTTCTTTTACTTACGACTAGGTCAGAACTGGGGACCTTAGAATTTGAACCAAAAATTGAGAAGTTAGTTCGATCACTATGAAGTGAATCTATTTGACATGGAAAACAACTGCAAGAGAAAGAATATGAATACAAAACACCATCTTAGACAAAAGATATTTATGATACACTTAATGAACCAAAAGAAATGGTGAATCAAAACATTCAACAGCTTGTTACGGCACCAAATGAGCAGAAACTATTGTGCATAACTTATCTGACGGGAGGAACACCATCTGAGTTAAAATCAGGCTTAATTCATCTATTGCCCACTTTTCACAGTTTGCAAAATGAGAATCCCCACACTCATCTTAAGGAATTCCACATGGTTTGCTTAAGCATGAAACCTCAGGGAGTAATCAAAGACCAAATTACAATTCACGCTTTTCTTTTCTCGTTAGCCGACTATGCTAGGGTGGCTATTTTATTTACCTTCAGGTTCAGTTAATACATGGTCTAACATGTTTCACTTGTTTCGTGATAGGTTCTTTCTAGTAACTCGGGAAACCGAATTAAAGAGAGATATTGACAGAATACGAAAAAAAAAGACCGAATTGCTCTATGATTGCTGGGAACGGTATAAGAAGATCTGTGCAAGCTACCCACAACACGGCCTAACTGAGCAATCACTTCTTTAGTATTTCTATGAGGGGTTACTCCGTATGGAAATGAAGATGATTGATGCTGCTAGTGGAGAGACACTTGTTAACATGACTCCTCAAAGAGCAAGGGAATTAATTTTAACCATGGCTGTGAATTGTTAACAATTTCGACCAACTACAGAACCTATGAGATAGGTTCATAGGCTAAGTACTCCATCCTTATAAGATAAAATTGATAAGCTTATTAATGAAGTTCAAAATTTACTTACAAGAAAAACAAATCCAACTTAGTTGTGCAGGATTTGTGCCATGCCTGATCATCTAATAGACTCATGTCCGATTTTACATGAAGATACAATAGCACAAGTAAATGCCATTAGGAACTTCCCAGGACCACCCAAAGGCGATATGTTCCAAATTTAAATACTTACAATATGGGGTGGAGAGATCACCTAAATCTGAACTATAGATCGAATCCTTAGTACAACCAACTGTATCAACCAAAGGCACCTCCAAATCAACAATTTTAACCCCCAAAGACATCTTTTAAGGCCATAATGGAGAGATTAACTGGTAGTATCAAAAAGTTCCAATAGAAGACTGAAGTGCACCAATAAGAACTAGATCAGCAAATGAGTAAGCTTCACTTACGGTTAGTCATTATGATGGAAGACTAAGTCTTCCTTGCTAAATTTAGTAAGAAATGTTGCTTGAATTCCTCTCCTAATGGTTGTCGTCCCTTGTGTTGAGGAAGAATGAGTCTTCCTTGCTATTTTTAGTAAAGAAATTACCTTTGTTCTCTCTATGCATGGCCAACCACATGTGGTCCAAGTGTGGTGGTATTTGATCGCTATTTTTAGTTGTAAATGGACGATTGAAGGCTTGTTTTAAGGAAGATATTGTGCTGATTTATTTTGTGAAATTTTGGGTCATATCTGTTATATTTAGGAACCTGAAAAGTTGGTTAAGGGTTGCTATTTAAGTAGTGGATATTTTTCAACTTATTTTCTTTGGTAAAATGGGTAGGTAAGGAATAGTTTTGGGCCTTTTGTTTAGGTAATATTGGGCCTCCTTGGAATTCTTACTAGATCATTAGCACCTTGAAATCTATATGATTGAATTATTAATCTTTCAACCTATCCCAGTCTAAGACCCAAATACAACAAAAAATCTACCAACCTTTCCCTTAGCCCAATTAATCTCAAAAAAATAACAAAATAACATGCTTTTAATATAAAATTTAAATTCTGAACACATTCCATAGAAATAATAAAATATTATGAAATCCAATATAAAGCTATAGAAAGTGTTGTATTTATACTCAGAATTGGCATAATTTATAAATAAAAGAGTGCTTAAATATGTATATATTTTGGAGTTTACAACGACACAATCCAACTCCTAATGAGTAAGAGGAGCAGCCCTCTTCTGCTGTAGAGGAACGACTAAATCGCATCAATGCTCGCTTTAACACAATGGGGGCTCAAATCTCAAATATCCTTGGTATATTGCAAAGTGGTCACTTCCACTATCCTCCGCCAAATTAAACATACACGGGGAGTACATGTGACCCTTTTCTTTATTATTCTTTTAAAATTGCACATGGAGGGCAATGTGGACTAAGTAGGGGGTTCGTAAGACATGTCATGCTATTGTTTGCTCTTCATTGCATGTGTTAATTCTTATACTAAGATTATCTCTTAACTTGTTTGGAAATAAGCTTTTACTTCCTATACTTATTTAATTCAAATGGTTGGGTGAATCAACATATCATGAAAGTTGTTAGTTCTTTAAACTTGCTTAATAAAAAATACTTATATCTCATTTTATTCATTTTATTTTATGTTACTATAAAAAATAGAATAAAAAACAAAGAATAATAATATAATAATAAATAATAAATAAAAACGGTATGTATATATTACTCCGTTGATGACTTTATTATGAGTGAAGATTTTGGAAATGTGACCAAATTGAGTCACTAGGATGAGGTGTTTGAGTTGTCATCTCACCTTACGTCAAAAGATTCGTGTTATGAACCGAAACTTGCAAACACTCTGCTAACCAGGCTACCATGAGTAGGGAAAAATAATCTGTTTGGGGATGTATCAAATTGAGTAACTGGGGTGAGGTGCTTGGGTTGTTATCTTATCTGGCATAAAAAGATTTGACTATGTCCCAAATTTGTTTAATAATTTGGTCGAGAATAATTATCTTTCAAGTTTGATTGAGCTCTAATTTAGTGAAATGGTTTATTTTGCACATTGTTAAAATTTTAAAAACACTTGTTGGTTAAACTGAGTAAGTTCTCATTTATGCTAACACCTAAATTATTTGCATTAACAAAATTATTGAATGGTTTCTAGTATGGGAATAAACAACATGCTTGAGAATAAGGATCGACTAAGTAGGGGGAATTTGATAGCAAGCTAATTTTGTGTATTTAATTTACCTATTTTTGGTAAATTTTTTAATAGAATGCTATTAAGCTTGTGATTTCTTGCTTATATTTTATCAGGGACGCAATTAGAATGCCGAAGTTCAAAAACAAGCAAAATTAGGATAAATTGGAACAAAAAGCAAGACAAAGGGCTGAAAAAATATTAGATTCTTAACTTTGACAAAATCCTATATTTAGAAAAAAAATTTTGATTTTGTGGTTGGTTGTTGAGCATAATTTTAAGAATAAACATGTGAAACTATTTCTTTGAGAGGTGTATATAAAGACTTGTAATTGTGACTTGAAGAGACACTTGAATTAACACTTTAAAAGCAATTTTCATATTCTTGCATCAGACATTCTGCCATTTCTTCCTTCTTTTTATATTTTGGTACAATTCCCTTTCTACTCCTATATCTCAATTGAGTATGATTAATTTCATGTTCAACTAATCTCCATTTAGCTTTAGGTCGGTCATCATTTTGATTGAGAATCATGAGATATGAACTCGTGCTAAAACCTTACAACACAATATTCATTCTCTCTCCGAAATATGGGATAGCCACAATCTTCCCTTAAATTTAATTATGTTTCAACACAAAAAGTGCACGTTGGGTTGGATTAGTTTGGTGTATAATTGGGAAAATGAGATGGTTGTCTTTTGCGTTCGAGTTCTACGAAAAAATTGGCGTGTCCAGGTGGGAAAAGGTCAGTTGGATTCCTTTAAGGGAGATAGTAATCAGATTTAAATAATCCACATGGTTGAGGCTGTTAATTCGAGTTAGGATCCTCTAGATTGCAAGGCTGCAAAGATCTTAAATTGCATATGCGTATTACATGGTTAGATAGTCAATAAGGGTTGATTTGTAGGTCGTATCGGAATCAACTACACAATGAAGAGTTGGTGGTTGAGGCGTTCTTGGTCGCTATAACCAGCTTATCGTTTGGAAGGAAAAATCCACTTTCAATGATCGACTCGAGTTTGAAATATTCTGAGTCTAAGGCTAAGAATTCGCATATATGATTTCCTAATTCAATTTTAGTTATTTAATTTAATTTTGAAATTATAATTCGTTTATTATTTTGTTTTGTTCTTTTTCATATTTTTAACCTTAATAAACTAAACCCCCTGTTTATTTATTTTCCAACCAGCACATTACAAGTCATGGGCACGACAACTGCCACAACTTTGGAAACTGGTCACGTAAAAATTATATTAGGAATCCCAGTCCCTGTGTGATCGGACCTGCTTCTTTATACTACTGTTTAATTTAGTTAGAGCATATAAAGTTTATATTTGGCGGTCTCAACAGCCATCACTTAACTAACTTCTTATTTGTGAACCTACATCGATAATTACACTGCTGAGGTGCACCAAATCAGTAATGGAACGATTAATATTGGTACCAGAATCGTGCAGCGTTGAATGAGTTTGAATGAGATTTCATGGCTAGTTTTGTCTTCCAATATACTTCTTGGGGTGTTTCTAAAAAATAACCTCTTCTCTCAGGGCTATTAAAGTGTAATGCCGATGCTTTAAGACTGGAACATGATGGTGTAGTGAGGTTTGCTACCATTATCTGAGATAGTCAAGGCCATGTGATTGAGTGTCTTTCTGACTTTAAAAAAGCACCTTTTAATGTTTGTTAGTTGAGGTGTTTGCTATTCGAGAGGCTCTTTCATGGCTAAAGTCACTGTGTTTAGATAATGTTATGATTGAATCAAATTGCTAAGTGGTTGTGATTACTTTGACAACTCATTTGGATGATGTGTCTGAGCTAGGTATGTTGGTTAATGATTGTTTAGTGTCGAAGGAGCACTTTCAACATTTGTTCTTTTGTTGGACATGTAAGAGGTGCTAATAAGACAACTCATTCTCTTACTCAGGTGGTCTTAGTATATGCACCGCTCTGAATGGAATACTCCTCCCATCTCTATTTCTTGTGATTTTATATGTTTGATAATCATAATAAATCTGTAGTTAATTCAAAAATTTCAACAAAAAGTGTTGAATAACAATAGATACATAGCTACTTATCACTTAATGTTGAAAAAATTAACTTGATTTTTAAAAAATATATATTTAAAATAAATGATCTTTTAATTTTGTTATAAAATAAAATATTTAAATTATTATATTATTTTTATCCAAAACTATCTACAATAATATAAATATTATAGCAAAAAGATTAAATTATAAAATAAGTAATTTTAAAAAAATATTATCGAATAATTATATTTCATCCTTAATTTTTATTAGCAAACTACAATTTTAATGTAAATCCAACACTTATAAATTTTTGTATAAAAAGTAATGAATTTAATGTATAAAAACCTCTTGATATATTACTTAAAATTAAGCATAGAATATAATTAAATTGCTTTTTAAACAAAAAATTAAACTATGAAAATTTTATTTTACATTTTGTCCTTAATATTTAAACTTTATTCCAAATAAAATCAATTTTTAAACATAAAGGCTATAATATAAAGTTAAAATAAATAAAATAAAATAGAATTAATTGACTTATTATTTTTCATTTTTTTATAAAAAGCATTTTATTATTGACTCTTATTTTGAACTATCAAATATGTAAAAAGTAAAATAATTATAAATATTAATTTCAATTGATTTAAAATTTTTAATGATTTATTGTAGAAGGCTTTACTTTTTTTCAACAATTAATTTTCCAATAAAAACATATAAATTCACACTAAAATATTTTATTTTTATTATAAAATTTTGAATATTATAAAAATATTGAAAATGAATCACACATTTTATTCATGTTAAATTGCAATTTTGTTATGATTGAAGTTATTTAATTTTGATACTTGTGATGGGTATCGAATCTATCAAATATAAAATTCTTACCTTTAAAATTGAGTCGAATCCATCAAATATAAAATTCTTACCTCTAAAATCGAAATTATAAAGAGTAGGGTCAATCCCATGAAAATTGATCTAACTGAATTTAGATTTCGTTATAACTAGAATCCGTCATAAGCAATTTTTGTGCCCATAACTTGTGCCAAATTATATGAAATAGAATGGGGGATTAAATCAAAATAGAAAATAAAAATAGAAAATTAAACCAAAATAAAAACAAAGTAAAAATAAATAAAACAAAATTAAATATGGATAAACCAAATAACAAAAACTCCGGTCTCGAGGAACAACGTCAAACATCCTAATTCTTTCGTAGTGGTAAATTAACTGCGAGAATAACTCGACAACTAACTCTTATCAAGTGAATAAAATTGAAAACAATTTTTACAATTTAATTCATTGGAAACCTTAAAAACTATAAAAACATGACTCAAATCAACGACCTCAACTACGCAAGTCATTTAAACTTGATTGTTAACTTCATTGATGGATCTAACTACTCACTCAATTGGTTGTGTCAATTTGTTCTTTGGTGAGACAAATATGACAACCACGAATTATAACAACCCGATTTTTAGCGGTACCAAAAACGATAGTTTTGGAATCCCGCTTTCCAATGATCGGGTTAGTAAATATTATTTATTAATATTTATGAGGTCAGTATAATATTTTATTAAATTCTAGTCTAATAATTTTCATTATTTAGAAAGTTAGTTAAGATACAAGTGTACCGGCTCAAAAGTCATAGTTTTGGAAATTGGGGTATGAGGTCAGTATAATATTATATTGAGGTATATAGAGTTATAGTAAAAGTGAATTAAATTTTGGATAAGAAATTTTACTGAATTATCAATTTATTAAGGTACAAAAACTAAATCGTAAACATCTTAAAAATTAATCACTATAAATTTTTAATTAATTGAAAAATCAATTGGGCAATTGGACCCTGTGTTATTTAGTGGCCGATTGTTATTGTTTTTATAAAAAATTATTATCTATATTTTTCTAATTAAAGTATGATTTATAAGATTTTTAAAGTAAATAAAAAGGAAATGGTGGAAGGAAAGAGAAAGTTTTCTTCCATATTCCACCTCCGACCGATTTTCTATATGGAAAGAAAAACATGGAAGCTTTTCTAGGGTTGAAAGCATTCGGCAACTATTAGGTGAGATTAATTTAGTTTTTTATTTAATTTTTATGCTTTTGTAATCTCGGGGTTTGATTTAGCTAAATTGTTTGTCAATTTTCAAAACTATTAAAGTTTACAAATGTTTTCGTTTATTATTTCTTGAATTTTTTAATTTTATTTGGATATGTATGAAGCTTAGATATGGAAAAGGACTAGTTTGTAAAGTGAAACTTGTTAATTTTGAATATAGGGACTAAAGCGTAAATGTTTCAAAATTGGTATGAATTTTTTTTATAATTGAGGGCTATAGAAGGATGTATATGAAACTGGTTTAAAAATCAGAGCTCAAATTTAAAAAATATAGCTAATTTGATTTTAGGGACTAAATTGAATAAAATGTAAAAAGTTAAGGCATATTTAAAAAATTAAATTAAATTAATATATGATTACAATAGGTTGTTTTGAGATTTTTGAAATTGATAAATTGAAATAAATCATTATATAGATCGAGATTTGAGCTAATCGGGGATAATTGAGGAAAAGTCAATTTTACAAGTTAGTCCTTGATGTTTTGTGTGTCATTGATTTTGTCAGGTAAGTTCGTATGGACTTAATTTATTAATTCTAGATATATATAAAGTTTTTGGCATCAAATAGGTTAAATCGTAAATTATGAAATATATGATAAACATGAATAGATATGTAGTATTGAATAAATTTAAAATTGTTATATAATTGGATGATGAGTATATGATGATATTACACGGTTTAAAGTGTATTTTGATTGCTTTTTGAAATATGAAAAATGTGTATACAACTATAGAGATTGAATTAGTATGAATACGATAATAGTACCATATGAATTGAAATGTATATGTGAATGATGATATGTATAGAATGATGATACAAAGATTAAAATGCTATTAAGACAGTGTTAAGACCTATGTGAATTTAGTGAATAGCTATGTAACACCTCCTAACCCCGAACTGTCGCCGGAACAAAGTTATGAGGTATTACTGGACATATCAGACAACTTACGAGTAATTCACAAATAAAATAACATTGATAGTATAATTTAATAACTAAGTCCTCATAATGAACTCTCGAAGTCTAAAACATGTATTAAAAATGAAACGGGACTCATTCAAGTACTCCAATTTTTTTTATAAATTTCGACAGTATTTCAGCTTATTTTTACATAAAACCCCCTGCAATTAAAACCGTATCCATTTCAAACATAACCAATTCAATCAATTCATTTCACATACTCATTTTCTATTCTAAATACCTTCTAATCAAACTCAATCAATATAATATCAATTTAAATTTATCAATGTACTAATTAAATTGAAATGGATAAACTTCTTTCATTATAATTCTTAGACTTGTAATACTAACATTTTTAACCATTTATATTCAAAACATAATAACCTTTATACATATCCTATGTACATGCCACATTACCAAAAGAAAATATTCATCACCAAAAGTTTGCTGAAGTCGGGTCTGGCTTTGGATGTTGGTTCAGTACTTGACTTCTACAACCTGCGCACGGAAACAACCGTACATTGAGTATGCATATACTCAGTGGTATCACTATAATTCAGTTTATAATTAAATACATTAAATCACACACATACTTTTACATTACAATTATCATCACTTAATGAACAATTCAATCTTTTTATGTTATCATTTGATTACATATAGACCATTCTTATTTCTTTATTTCAATTCTCATATTTCACATATGCCATAACATTCAAATTTAGTTTTATCAGTAGATTTATTTCATTTGTCCTTATTAACTTGACTCGGACTTGGCGAATACACGAATTCCAACCAACACACCAGTACGACACATTGGGCTTTAACGGTACACAGTACCTAAACAGTAATCAGTAACGGTAGCAATAATAAGAACAGTAACAGTATTCAATACACAAAGTGCTGAATCTGTAACAGTAACAGTATTCGACACACAAAGTGTCGAATCAGTAATAGTAATGGTAACAGTTACAGTAGTCGGCACATAAGTGCATGATTAGTAAGCCGACAAAAAACCCGTACTCTTCAATATCCTATGGCATGCCAACTATATCCGACTAGCCCGACTAATTAATAGGGTATTTAATTCACTTTTTTTAGTACAATTCCCATTTCGATTCAATATTAATTATAATTTATTATTTCGATCAATTTTTCACAGTAATACAGTAATTCATTTCATAAAAAATTTTACAGTTCAATACAGTATACGTAACAATATTCAGTAATTTCACAGTTCAATTCGGTATTCAAAACAATATTCAGTATCCCATAATTTAGTTTAGTATCAATCTCACTTTTAATACCCAATCACAAATTTTATCAGTTCATTAAATAGTTACCTTAAAATACTTACCACACATACATATTAAATTAAACACATATTAATTATACAGCTTGAGTTATACTGATACAAACCGGAATTCTCTTCGGATTTAATATTCTACGGTCTTTTCTTTTCCTTCTTGGGTCGATGCTTCAGGCTCGATATTAGCTACAAACAATTAAAATAATTTCACAATTATTAGCATAACACAATTTAAATGCTAAAATTTTTATCTAACTTTTACTTTAATTCCAATTTAATCCTAACTAAACCTATATATTTTTCTTTCTCAATTCATACCTTTTTTGCTACTCAATTTCTTGCCAAACTCACATTTAACTATCTAATTTTTATCATATTTTCATAATTTCAAATTTATTTCAATTTAATCCCTAAAACTCAAAACTTATAGCTTAGTTTACAATTCAATCCTTCATTCAAATCCAATTAAAATTTCTATAAAATAAACCCCCAATTCCATCATTTGTTCAACATAAACCCTACTAAAAAATCTATTAACTTTCAAAATTTCAACTTAAATCCAAGAGTATTTCACTCTAGGATTCCAAAAACATCAAATTTATAAGAAAAAGACTTGATTAAACTTACCAATTAAACTTCAAGCTTTAAAACCCTAATTTTCTCTTTTATTTTTCTTTCCCTTTTTCTTTCCCTTTTTCTCCCCTGCTTCTCGTTTCAATTCTGTTTCTATTCTTTGTTTTTGTTTCTTTTATATTTTATTTACTTTATTAACATAATATAATGATTATAATAAATATCTATTTAATAACAATATTCATTTTACATTTGGTCACACATATATTTCTATATTTGTACCAATAATTTTTTTTACAATTGTCATTATTTAATTTGTTTATCAAACAAAATCTCATAGTTTAATTATTTAATTTAATAAATATCTTTAACTTAATAATAATAATTGGTAAATATCTATTTTAATATCATTTACATTTATTACAATTGTACACATAAATATTATTAGATTTGTACCTTATCATCATGATACACTTGTCATGTCTTTAATTTATTTATTATATAAAAATCTCATAATATAATTAATAAAATTAATAATTATAAAATATCTTCATACTTAAATTATAAGTAATTTAGGTGTTTAGTTTACAAATGTACAAATATAATTTTTTTACACATGTATATTTTATTACCATACAATTGTCTACTATTTTCCTCCATCATCACTTATATTGAGTTGTGCAAACATCGCTCACAATTTAATTGCTGCCTTCCTACTCAATGCATCAGCTACCACGTTAGCTTTACCTGGATGATAATTAATAACACAATCATAATCTTTTAGAAGTTCTATCCATCGACGCTGCCTCAAATTCAACTCTTTCTGTAATAGAAGATATTTAAGACTTTTATGATCTGTATATATGTAGCACTTCTATCCATATAAATAATGTCTCCAAATTTTTAAAGCAAAAATCACTGCAGCTAACTCCAAATCATGTGTTGGATAATTCTGTTATGTGGCTTTAACTGACGAGATGCATACGCTATTACCCTTCCATCTTGCATTAATACACAACCCAAACCACTCAAAGATGCATCACTGTACACAACAAAATCATTTTTTGACTCTGGTAATACTGGTGCCTCTGTTAACACTTGTTTCAAATTTTCAAAACTTTTCTGACACTGATCATTCCAATTGAAAGGAATATTCTTTTGTAGTAAATTTGTCATAGGCAATGCTATCTTTGAGAATCCATTAACAAATCTTCTATAATACCCAGCCAAACCCAGAAAACTACGTACCTCGGAAACATTCTTCGGAGCTTTCCACTGTACAATTGCTCCAATTTTCTTTGGATCAACTCGGATTCCTTCAGCCGATACCACATGTCCTAGAAATACAACCTCTAACAACCAAAACTCACATTTACTAAGTTTCCCATACAATTATTTTTCTCGTAACGTTTGCAAAACAATTCGAAAATGTTGTTGATGTTTAGATTTAGACTTTAAATATACCAAAAAGTCATCAATAAAAACTACCATGAACTGATCCAAGTACGGCTGAAAAATTCAATTCATAAGATCCATAAAAGCAGCTGGGGCATTTGTTAACCCAAATGGCATCACTAAGAACTTGTAATGACCATATCTTGTACGAAATGCTATCTTCGGTACATCATTTTCTTTCACCTTTAACTAATAGTAGCCCGATCTTAAATCAAGCTTTGAAAATACTAAAGCTCCTTTCAATTGATCAAATAAATCATCAATACGTGATAACGGATATTTATTCTTGATTGTCACCTTATTCAATTGCCGATAATCAATACACAACCTCATCGAACCGTCTTTCTTTTTAACAAATGACACTGGAGCTCCCTACTGTAAGGTACTAGGTCGTATAAAACCTCGTTCTAGTAAATCTTTCAATTTTACCTTCAAATCCTTCAATTTAGTAGGTGACATACGATATGGAGGTATCGACATTGGATCTATACCTGGGTATACTTCAATTGCAATTCAATTGCAAATTCTACTTCTTTGTTAGGTGGTAATCCCGGTAGCTCTTCAGGGAATACATCTGGAAATTCACATACAGTTTTAATCTAACTACACTGACTTTCGAATGAATCAGAATTAATAACATAAGCCAGATATGCTATACAACCCTAATGAAGCAACTTATTAACTTTAATTGTTGATATGATTCGAGTTAACCCACTGGTACAGATTCCATTTACCTCAACGCTATCACTATCTTTAGTCTGAACACTGAATTTCTTTTTATAACAGTCCAAAATTACCCCATGTTCAGCTAACCAGTCCATACCCAGTATAACATCAAAATCCCCAAAAGGCATTATTAATAAATCCACCAGAAAAATTTTATCATATATCATTAGCGGGCATTTCTGACACACATGATTAACTAATACTGTTTGCCCCAATAAACTTGATAAAAGTATCAATCAAAGTATAAACAGGCTCAGAATACAGTAAAAATGTACCTGTCACTACATCATGAGCATTACTTTCTTCTCGGGTTCGACTACATAAGCTCTAGCTAGAGCTCTGGCTTAGCTATATCACTGCCTCTACTAGCTCCTCCTCTCCTCGAAATAGAACCTCCCCTAGACATTCCTCTACCTTTGGCAGTCGATACCGATCGCTGAAATGTGGTAGGTGTACTACTCTGAGTTTTCGAACAATCTTTAACAAAGTATTCAGTAGAGCCACAGCGGAAACATCCTCGATTTTCTTTTAGCATTCACCAAAATGTATTTTCCCACAATAATCGCATTTAGGATTTTCACTTTCCCGGGGTGGAGCTTTTACACTATTGGTGAAGACAGTAATTCGTTTTCCTCTACTTCTGTCACCCCTATCAGACTGAAAGCTTGATCTCCAATCATTTATTGATTCTCTAGATCTCTTCGGTAATGGATTGGAACTAGTAGTTCCCATACATTTCCCAGCTAATTTACCCATTTCTGACTTTTTATCCAGGCCCAGTACTTGTTCTATCATTTTCGCTCACTCATCCAGATCAACAAGTTCAGTAATTCTGAGACTTACCAATTGAATCTTGATTTCATCTCGCAGTCCCCATAGAAATTGTTTACAACTATCAGCCTCGGTTGAAACATATTTTGATGCATACCTACTCAGTCTAGAGAAATCTCACTCATAATCCAGTACTGACATATTACCTTGTTTCAACACTAAAAACTCTTGCTTTTTCTCTTCGATGTACATTTCCCCAATAAACTTCTTCTGAAATTCTTTTTGAAACAAGTCTTAAGTTACCTGATCATCCGGTAAATGTCTAACCATAGATTCCCACCAGAGATACGCTTCTCTTTGTAACAGTGATACAACACATATCAGACTCTCTCGGGGGGGTGCAATCTAATTGTTGCAAACTCTTTTTGTCGATTTCATCAAATTTTCAACAGCGAACGGATCAATTCCTCTTTGTCCCAAAAACTTCATGGTACCATATTTCCGTAGCTCTTTAATCGGGGCCCGTCTGATAGTAGGTACTGATGTAGTAGCAGGTACAGTTCCCGCTACATGCTGTAATGCATCGGCTATAGCTCTTAACAATTGTGAGTCATTTCTTTCTCTTCCTACGTTAGGAGGTTGATTATCTAATGGATTCACACTAGGTGTAGCAGATTTAGTTTCTTCAAAATTCTTGACTTTAGTATACATTTCCTGTTCAACATCATCCATTCTTTCATTTGACATTTTATCTATAAAACAAAATCAAATAAATATATTAGCATCCAAAAACCAGACTCAGTTTCGACTTAAATGTGGCATGTACTTCTAGACTCATTTAAGAGCTTGATTTAGTCTGAGAATCGGCTAAACCTTAGCTCTGATACCAACAATTGTAACACCCCTTAACCCCGAACTGTCACAGGAATAGAGTTACGAGCATTACCGGACATATCAGACAACTTACGAGTAATTCAAAAATAAAATAACATTCATAGTATAATTTAATAACTAAGTCCTTATAATGAATTCTCGAAGTCTAAAACATGTATTAAAAATGAAACGGGACTCATTCAAGTACTCCGAATTTTTTTCTATAAATTTTGACAGCATTTCTGCTTATTTTTACATAAAACCCCTGCAATTAAAACCGTATCCATTTCAAACATAACCAATTCAATTAATTCATTTCACATACTCATTTTCTATTCTAAATATCGTCTAATCAAACTCAATCAATATAATATCAATTTAAATTTATCAATGTACTAATTAAATTGAAATGGATAAACTTCTTTCATTATAATTCTTAGACTTGTAACACTAACATTTTTAACCATTTATATTCAAAACATAATAACATTTATACATATCCTATGTACATGCCACATTACCAAAATAAAATATTCATCACCAAAAGTTTGCTGAAGTCATGTCTGGCTTTAGATGCTGGTTCAGTACTTGACTTCTACAACCTGCACACGGAAACAACCGTACATTGAGTATGCATATACTCAGTGGTATCACTATAATTCAGTTTATAATTAAATACATTAAATCACACACATACTTTTACATTACAATTATCATCACTTAATGAACAATTCAATCTTTTTATGTTATCATTTGATTACATATAGACCATTCTTATTTCTTTATTTCAATTCTCATATTTCACATATGCCATAACATTCAAATTTAGTTTTATCAGTAGATTTATTTCATTTGTCCTTATTAACTTGACTCGGACTCAGCGAATACACGAATTCCAACCAATACACCAGTACGACACATTGTGCCTTAACGGTACACAGTACCTAAACAGTAATCAGTAACGGTAGCAATAACAGTAACAGTAACAGTATTCAACACACAAAGTGCTAAATCTGTAACAGTAACGGTAACAGTATTCGACACACAAAGTGTCGAATCAGTAATAGTAACGGTAACAGTTACAGTAGTCGGCACATAAGTGCCTGATTAGTAAGCCGACAAAAACCCGTACTCTTCAATATCCTACGGCATGCCAACTATATCCGACTAGTCCGACTAGTTAATAGGGTATTTAATTCACTTTTTTTAGTACAATTTCCATTTCGATTCAATATTAATTATAATTTATTGTTTCGATCAATTTTTCACAGTAATACAGTAATTCGTTTCATCAGAAATTTTACAGTTCAATACAGTATACGTAACAATATTCAGTAATTTCATAGTTCAATTCGGTATTCAAAACAATATTCAGTATCCCATAATTTAGTTTAGTATCAATCTCAATTTTAATACCCAATCACAAATTTTATCAGTTCATTAAATAGTTACCTTAAAATACTTACCACACATACATATTAAATTAAACACATATTAATTATACAGCTTGAGTTATAGTGATACAAACCAGAATTCTCTTCAGATTTAATCTTCGACGGTCTATTCTTTTCCTTTTTGGGCCGATGCTTCAGGCTCGATATTAGCTATAAACAATTAAAATAATTTCACAATTATTAGCATAACACAATTTAAATGCTAAAATTTTTTATCTAACTTTTACTTTAATTCCAATTTAATCCTAACTAAACCTATATATTTTTCTTTCTCAATTCATACCTTTTTTGCTACTCAATTTCTTGCCAAACTCACATTTAACTATCTAATTTTTATCATATTTTCATAATTTCAAATTTATTTCAATTTAATCCCTAAAACTCAAAACTTATAGCTTAGTTTACAATTCAATCCTTTATTCAATTCCAATTAAAATTTCTATAAAATAAACCCCCAATTCCATCATTTGTTCAACATAAACCCTTCTAAAAAAATTATTAACTTTCAAAATTTCAACTTAAATCCAAGAGTATTGCACTTTAGGATTCCAAAAACATCAAATTTATAAGAAAATGACTTGATTAAACTTACTAATTAAACTTCAAGCTTTAAAACCCTAATTTTCTTTTTTATTTTTCTTTCCCTTTTTCTTTCTCTTTTCTCCCCTGCTTCTCGTTTCAATTCTATTTCTATTCTTTGTTTTTGTTTTTTTTATATATTTTATTTACTTTATTAACATAATTTAAAGATTATAATAACTATCTATTTAATAACAATATTCATTTTACATTTGGTCGCACATATATTTCTACATTTGTACCAATAATTTTTTTACAATTGTCGTTATTTAATTTGTTTACCAAACAAAATCTCATAGTTTAATTATTTAATTTAATAAATATATTTAACTTAATAATAATAATTGGTAAATATCTATTTTAATATCATTTACATTTATTACAATTGTACACATAAATATTATTAAATTTGTACCTTATCATCATGATACACTTGTCATGTCTTTAATTTATTTATTATATAAAAATCTCATAATATAATTAATACAATTAATAATTATAAAATATCTTCATAATTAAATTATTAGTAATTTAGGTGTTTAGTTTACAAATGTACAAATATAATTTTTTTACACATGTATATTTTATTACCATACAATTGTCTACTATTTACTTTATTTAATAATAATAATAATAAACCATAATAATGGTTAATAATTATAATAATTATATATATATAACTTAAATAAAATCTTAGATTTTAATGCATATATGCCGCCTCATTTCATATAAATGGCTTAATTTTCATTTTAGTTATTTCTATTTTCTATTACTCTATAATTTAACTTTTACCCCTTATTCAATTTAGTCCTTTTTACTAATTACTCTAAATTGAGCTAATTTCACTTAATTAATACCTGATTAAACACACTACTAGACTTATAATTATTCCTAATAATTATTTATGAACCCGTTTCACTAAGACGGAGGCCTGATAACACACTTTTCCCGTGCCCACAGATTTTGGGTCATTACAAGCTAGGATAAAAATGACATGCCATTAGGGTTTATATTCAATAGTACTATGTACCGGTTTTGGCTATGTGCCATTTATATTCAGCAGGTACTATGCACCGATGTTGGCTATGTGCCATTTATATTAAGCTGGTACTATGTACTGGTGTTGGCTGTTACACCGTTTTTATACAGTAGGTATATTGTACCGGTGATGGATACCTTATTGATGGCTAATGTAACGTCCCCTAACCCTATACCGTCACCGGAACAGGGTTACAAGACATTACCAGTCAGTACAATCCAATTTCGGTCATTAATTAAAATAAATATTCACACACATCCTAGTTTTAAGATGTCGTCCCTTTAATGGGCCCTCGCGGTCCAATATGAATAGTAAATTCAATTCGGGACTAATTTAGAATCACTACGAATTTTTAGTAAATTTCAAAATTCATACTACATACCGTTGCCAACCATAATTTACTTATTTCATCAATACTTTTACAACCTAAATGACTCTCATTAAACATCCTGGGTACATGCCATTATCAATACTCAACATACTTTACCTTAATGAATTCGGGATCGTCTTGGGATGCTGATTCAACGTACTATCTTTACTTAACCTGCGCACGGAAACAAACCGTACGCTGAGTATGGTATACTCAGTGGTATTTTTATAATCCGAACAAGTAATAATATAACGAATACTTAAGATCATAATAACAATTACAATTATTCAATTATTTATTCATAGATAAATTTCAACTACTTACCATATAAATTTTATACAAATCATATAATAAACACAATAACATAATTGTTCAATTCTTAACTAAATCCATTATTATTTACTCCATTCTTTCACTTACTACTCGGTATAGCTTTCCTTAATTTACTCACAATTCAATATCATTAAACTATATTCAACTATACACTTATCAATCATATTCCATTTTAATTCATTTCAATGACTGTCAATTTCATTTATATCATATCAACTTACTATCCCTGATAGCTTTCAGTATATACATACGATTCATATATCTCAAATCACATTTCAATTCATCAAGTGGCATCATATATCATCAATTCAAACTCCAATCATTTCATGAACCTTTGGTTCATATTTTCAATTTCATATCTAAATTTTCAATTCTCAATTCAATTTCTCGTTTCATTTCAATAGCTTGATCAATCAAATTTATTCGATTTATCTTTCACTTATTTACCCCTATTAACAAACCTGAACTTTGATGGATACACGGATTCCAACCCAAACACACCAGTACGGCACATTGTGCCTAAAACGGTACATAGTACCTGGTCAGTATACGACACATAAAGTGCCTAAAATGACACACGAGGTGCCTGATACGACACACGAGGTGCTTGATACGACACACGAGGTGCCTGAAATACGACAAATAAAGTGCCTGATCGATAAAGCCGGCAAATCCCGTACACTTCCAGATCCTATGGCATGCCAATTATATCCGACTCAGCCCGACTAGTTAATAGGGTATTTCATTCATTTTCTCAATTTAATAATTCTTTCATTAATATACCATTCTGATAATCACATATATTCACCCATTTTCACAATTCATACAATTTCATTCAATTCAACAATATATTTCAATTATTCACATTAATTCATAATTCAATACAATTCAATTCACTTTTCAATATCAAATATTCAAATATCACAATCTCATATATTCATATCAATTTCCTCATATTTCCAATCAATATATTTTTCAATATAATATTCATTCAATATTCAAATTTCTACATAAATCATATATATTATATAATTCAATCAATATAATTTCAATCAAAATAATTTCAATCAATATAAATTCAATAAATTCATCGCATACCAAAATCAATCCATTCCAATTGTAAAACATCATAATTCTAACACTAACAATTGCCATATGTATATAAATATAACAAATAATAACTAAGATCGGATTATAGAAATACAAACCGTAATTTTCGAGCTAACTCCCGTGACTTTGTCTTGTCCTTTCTTAGCCGAGATTTCCAGTACCACATTGACTATGAAATTAATACAATTCATAATCATTAATACATTACTAATTCATATCTTGAGTTACAGAATTCTAAATTAAGATCCGCTAATTTTTCCTGACACAAATCTTCTTACAATAAAATTTTCAGAATTTTTGGTTTAGCCATTAAGTACAGTTCATTCTTTAAATTCATCCCTATTCTGCTGTCTGACAGTTTCATCCCTTCTTAACTAAAAATTAATTATCTCACGGTACAGAACTCAGATAATATTCCTGTTGATTTCTCCTGAAAATAGACTCATTAGGGATTCTAAACATATAACTTTAAGCCTCTAATTATTTTTCTTCAATTTTTGGTGATTTTCCAAAGTCAAAACAGGGGAACCCGAATTCATTCTGACCTTGTCTCACAAAATTCATTATATCTCATAATTTAAAATTCAATTGCTTATATCTTTTCTTCTATAAGAAACTAGACTCAATAATATTTAATTCCATATTTTATTCATCCTCTAATTCAATTTCTACAATTTTTGGTGATTTTTCAAACTTAGACTACTGCTGCTGTCCAAAATAGTCTTAGTACAAAATGTTGATTTACTTTAATTTCAATTTAATTCTAACTAAATTCACTTACTTTTCTATCTTAATTCATACTTTATTTCTACTCAATTTTTAACCAAACTTAGACATAATTATCTATTTTTCATCATAAAACCATAATTTTGAAATTCTTTCAATTTAGTCCTTAAAGCATAAAACTTATGAATCACTTTACAATTCAATCCTTGTATCATTTTTAACTTGAATTTCTATCAATTTAGCCCTTAATTCATCATTTTATTTAACATGGACAATATCTAGAAATCTAATAACTATCAAAATATCAACTTAATTTCATCAAAACTTTGTTCTAAAACTTCTAAAACATCAAAATTAAGTAAAAAAGGCTTGATTGACTTACCTATTAAAGCTTAAAGCTTCAAACCTTCAATTTTCAATTTTCCCTTTTCTCTCTTTCTTTCTTTCTTTTTCTCCGATGCTCTCTGTTTCGTTTCATTCTGTTTCTATTTCCTTTCATTTGCTTCTTTAGTTTATATATATAATATAATTAAAACATAAAGTATCTTTATTATATAATAATATAATAATATACTAAACATAAAAAAAATCTTAGATTTTCTTCACGATAAACCGCCTCAATTTATACTTTTTGTATAATTGCCCTTTTAGTCCTTTTTATTTTCTTTTAATCTATAATTCAACTTTCACACTTTATTCAATTTGGTCTTTTTACTTAATTACTCTTAATTAAATTAAATTCACTTAATTAAACTCTAATTAACCACTCATTTTACTTCATAAATATTTTTAATAAATATTTACGAATCCATTTTTCAGAAACGGAGACCCGAAAATATACTTTTTCGATAACGGTAAAATTCGGGTCATTACAGCTAAGATCCTGCATGTGTTGCGGATTCTCTACAACTCGTGTGAGCAATCTTATCTCGTGTACCTAAAGTAAATTTGCTATAGCTCTCTGGGCGTAAACAGTAATTAAATGAATATTATATGAATAGAAAGATTAAATGTGAAATTGGGTTGTCATACGTATGAGTTGAGTATGGTTAAAAATATAGAACATGGATTAATTAATATATTGCCAAATGAGTATGGTTGGTATGTGATATGAATATGAACTTAAGGATATATATTTATTAATTGAGTATAGATTGGATTTCATAGTTTATGCTATATTGAATTGTTATATGTATATATGTTAGTTGCTTTATAAAGGTTTGATGTTTGAGCAAGCTAGCAATTTGGTCCTTTCATGGAAATAAAAATGAAACTATAAGGATGCCAAGGGTGCCACATTAAGTATCGAATTGATTTAATTACTTAAATTATTTTTAAAGTCAAGCTATGTTGTGTAAAATTTCACATGAACTTACTAAGCATATAATGCTTACTCGATATCATTTTTTATTTTTGTTTCTATAGTTGGCATTTTGTAGAATAGGTCAAACGAATCAACTCGGAGCTTACCACTATCCAGCCTCTGATTCGGTAGTCATTTATTTTTTTCGGGCTTAGTTATGTGACATGTATATAGGGTTGTATTTGTGTTAAAGTTATCTTAGATGTTCATGCTCTTGGTTTAATGATGTTGATGATATTGGATGTGTAACGCCCCAAATTTATATTTTTTTATCGTGAAAATGTGACACAAATATGCATTTGCTTTAGTAGTTAAGTGTCTGGGTGTGTGTGAGAGGTCCCAAGTTCAACCCATGTCTTTGGAAAAATTCTTGCATTTTTCTGAATAAAACCTAAACCCTGCACAGCAGGCTTAAGTTTAAATATTTGTAAGTACATGTCAGAATGGGTCTGCTAGTCTGGTGGTTAAGTGGAGTATTAGTATGCTAGAGGTCTGGTGTTCGAATCCTTGCGTTGGCAAGGGGGAATATTTTTGTTCGGTTTGACGGCTAGGAGTTTGAGTTGTACTGAAAATCTGAGTAGTGGGTGGTTGAGATAGAGAAGGTAGTAGGATTTGAGTTATTAGTTTCCCAAAATTCTCTCTGCAGAAAAAATTGATCATCTCCCCTTTCACCCCTTTTTTATTTTTCTTTTTTTTCGTTTTCCTCCTTTCGGTTGCCAAAACTCTGCCTTTCTTCCATTCTCCATTCGCATCTGATAGGTAAGTTTTGGTAGGTTCGGTTTTCATTTGTTTGACAAATCATTTTCCTAAGGGTCTCTTTTGGTGTTTAGGAGATATTCGAGGGGCTGAGGGTTTGGAATCATCGTTGTAGGTGTGTGAAGTTTCCGTTGTTTAAGCAAAGTTAACATTTTTCGTTGGTTTAAGAGTTGGTTTTCATCTTGTGTTTTCATTTAGGAATCGGGTTGAATAAGTAATTGATGAATTACTAGTCAATTTTAGGTTCTGGAGTGCTCGGGGGACGTTTTAGCATCAAACAATACCAGGTGTGTACCTGTAACGCAGAAAATAGGGTTCAACGAAAAACTAAAAAACCTCACTGTCGATGCCACACAAGCGTGTAGTTGCCCGTGTAGTAAGCCGTGTGCCCTAACACGGGCGTGTAATGGACGAGACCAGCCTTGCCTACAAGACACGGCCGTGAGATGGCCAGGTAGGTCATGTGTGACAAACGGGCTAGACTGATTTGGGCCATGTGGGCCATATGGGCGTTTGGGATTTTGGGACACGGCCAAGGCAAATTTGGGCCGCGTAGGCCACAAGGGCAGGCCACATAAGTATGTGATCCTATTTTCACTAAATTGATTGCTAAGGTTGCACAGGTCGCCCAAGTCGACTGTGAACCTACTATAGGGTCGGTAAGCATTACTTAGACCCCTAATTGTGTGAACTAACTGATTGACCGATAGATATATATATTGAGTATGATGTTAGGATGCATAAATGCATTTACTAATTATATGTACTGACATCATGAGATAGCATGTCATGTATTGTATGTTGCATTGCATGAGGTTGGGTTGATTTTAGTTGGAGAAAGTGTAATGAAAGGCTTTTAAGCCTAATATACTGGTAGCTCAGCTGCAAACTACTGTTTTGTGTCGCATGCGGTACTACTTAGAGTGTAGGGATGGGTGGGTTGATTTAATCCCCACATGGAGTGTAGGGTTGGACGGAGATGCTGTGTAGAGGCTGGTTGGGTAGGACTTGGTTTTTGAATACTGTATTTTTTGTTACTGATACTGTGATAGGCTAAAGCCTTGTGCATACTGACACTGATACTTAGTTGGGCTAAGGCCCAACCGTTATTGATACTGAAAGGGGCTTAGGCCCAAGACTGTTTTTAACTGTGCACTGTGTTTACGTAAACTCATCCCTCTCTGTTTAATGTGCACAGGTAATCCCCAGACCTAGTCGGATCGGTGCGGCAGAGAACTTGACGGTGACCACAGTTTTTAGACTTTTACGCTTTATACTTTATGATATATGTGGTTTTAGTTACCGTGGTTTATTGGGATGTAATTTGGGGACTTTTTGAGACTTTTGATTAAATTTGGTTTTCATTTATTTTTATGGATTTATAACTGCTAGACGTAGGAAAAACTCGATTTTTGAACAAGCAAAGTTTTCTATAAAACACGATTTACTCAAAAAGGTTTTAAAAGCTTTCATAACAAATTATTTTTAAAACAATCGATTAAACGAGTAAGGATTTTGGAATTAATAAGAGATAAGAAAGGTAACTAAATGAAAACAGATTTATCGTAGAAACTTAGTTTCAAACACCCTATCATGTAACATTGCCACATTTGGCCATAATGTCTGAGTCGAGTTTGGGGTGTTATATTTAGTGGTATCAGAGCCAGGTTACAAAACTTTACTATGGATTTTGGGTTTTAAACCTTGTTTTGAGAACTAATTTTCAAATAATTTGAAATGATTTGACTAAGTATGTGGTACACCGAGTTTTCGGCGCCGATTCTGTAAGTATTCTGAAACTGATTTTTGTTTAAGTTGAAAATGTTATGATATTCTGAAACTATTGTAGGTAGTAAACTATGAGGAAATTCTAGTTAGTACATACTGCAAACTGTAGTTAAACTAAAACTGTAGTAACTACTAGAGTCTACGACAAACGAAAACAAATTCTGAACTTATGATACTGCTTTACATAAAACATCTGTTAATAAATACTGAAACTGTAACTGATTCATAAAATTCGCAAGACAGATAAATCCGGTTAGACATGAGCGCATGAGGTATCCACGGACGAGGTACTAAAGGTTGAGGTAGAGGCCGTAGAGGGGCTCAAGTTGAGTCTTCTTCATTGGGCAATATGCCAAATCTGGACACGAGTGAGACGCCAGTGTCGCCTGCTATGGAGATTGAGTCTCAAGATCGTATGGTTGGGGACGATGCATTGTCCTAGGCTATGCTAAGGATATTGGAGAGGGTCTCTAGCCTAATACTGGATTTGGAGGCCGTGGGTCGGTTACGGAATGACTCCGATCTAATGGAGTTGAGCTTTTTAGGGGTGTCACTAGAGTCACCCCTAATATGGCCGAGTACTAGATTGAGGCCACGGAGAGGATCATGGATGATCTAGATTGCACCCCCGAGCAGAAATTAAATGGTGCAGTCTCACTACTGCAGGATGAGGCTTATCAGTGGTGGCTGACTGTTAAGAAGGGCACTTAGCCCGAATGTCTGAACTAGGAGTTCTTTAAGACTGCCTTCTAGGGGAAATCTATAGGGGTGAGCTATGTGGATACCTGTAGGAGGAATTTCCTGAACCTTACTCAGAGAGATCAATTTGTGGCCGAGTATGAGGCCGAATTCCTGCGACTGAGCTACTATGCACAAAGTACGGTGGCTACTGAGTATGAGCGATGTGTTTGTTTTGAGGATGGCCTCAGGGATAATTTGAAAGTTCTAATAGTTCCGTAGAGGGAGCGTGATTTTTTTTTTCACTGGTTGATAAGGCAAAGATCGCTGAAGAGGTTAAGCGCGCTGAGAACCAAAACCATGATAGAGAAATAGGTAAGAACAAGATGGATTCGGAGCCCTTGAGTATTGTACAAAGGCCTGAGAAAAAGGCCAGAACTGATGGGCCGGTTAGAGCTGGGCCCCTATTATTGCTACTGGACTGCAACCATGTGTCGGCTGTGGTAGACGCCATCTGGGCGAATGTTGGAGGAAGACTGGGGCGTGTCTAAGGTGTGGATCATTTTATCACCATATTAGGGAATATCCGTTGAAGGCCGATCAGTTGCAAGCTCAGGGTACTGGTACTGTACAGCCACAGAGGGTAGCATAGTAGACGCTGAGAGGCCGTGGTCAGGCTAGAGGTGGTAACGGTATGGGTCGTGGTCAGAGAGCACCAGGCAGACTGAGGTGAGGTAGTCTTCTCTTATATACGTTGCATGTCATCGAGAGGATAAATATGCTCCGGACATTATCACGGGTACGTTTCTTATTTATGATGTATCTTTGTAACGGCCTAATTTTCAGTGGTGTCAGAAATAGTGATTTGAGATCACTAAATTCGACAAATAAGATTGAACAAGATAGTAATTTAATATTTATGAGTCAAGTAAGAATTTAGAAGAATTTGTGAAATGGTGAAATTAGTGAATTAAAAGAATTTATTAGGTCAAACGGGTCAAAAATGAGGTATCGAGACCTCAAAGTTGAAAATCGAGCTATAAATATTTTTATAAATATTTATGGAGTGTCATTGAGTTAGTATTAAAGTTTCGTTAGAAAATTTTAACGTTTGGATGGCTAATTAATTAAAAATGACTAAATTGAAAATAGCGCAAAATTTGTTAAATTGTGAGTAAATAGCTTAAGTATTTAAAAAGATGGATTTAAATAGCAATTAGACCCAAAGGTTAATGGCTGGACGGTTTGGGTATGAAATAAGCAAGAAAACAATGTGAACAAGGGGCAAAATTGGAAATAGCATAAAAGTTAATAGTTAAATAATGATGTAATTGAAAAATCTAGACATTTCTTCATATTTTCTCAGCCAAAACACCATAGAAGGTCTGGAGAAAGCTGGTTTTTCATATTTTTACATCATGTGAGTTTAATTCTTACTTTTCTTGATAATTTTTATGTTTTTATGACTTTTACAATTAGGTCCACTTGTAGAATTCATTAGTTTTTGATTTTATGGGTGAAATTGGAAGTTACCCTGGATGGATAAGGGAATTTTATGATGAATTATTATGAAATTTAAGTTCTAATTTCATATTAAGGTGGTTTTATTAAGTGATTTTGATAGGAAATGATATTTAGGACCTAATTGTGAAAAAGTTGTGAACTGAAGGTTTCTGTTTAAATTAAGAATATAAAAGGTTTTGAAATAGTTTATAATGATAAAATAAAGTGTTAATTGAGAAAAATTAGTTCAATTGATGGGTGAATTGAGCAGGGACTAAATTGTGAAAACTGTAAATTTTGGGGTAAAAGTGCAATTTCGAAATTTGAACAGCATAAATTGTGAAGTGAAATAGAATTGAAATGGATGCTAATGAAGGAATGATTTTATAATTATAGATCAAGAAAACGAACTAAATCGTGGAAAGGAGAAAATTCAAGAATAGTCCCTGAATTTCTACAACTTTTGCAAATTAGTCCAGGTAAGTTCATATGGCAAAGTTCAATGTTTTGATATGAAAATATTATGATTGTTAAAGTATTTTATTGTTGATGAATACTATCAATTTGCATTAACTAATGAATAATGTGTAACTAAAAGTACAAATTAGTAGGAACAATGGATTTGAGTGCTTCTATTCTGTGACCCTGATGAGTTGACGAAAAATATGTGATAAGTGTGCCCGTTTAAGACCATAGCTGGGCTATGGCATCGGTGCAATGTGATAATGTGACTCCGTATAAGACCATAGCTGGGCTATGGCATCGGTATAATGTGATAATGTGATTCCGTATAAGACCATGTCTGGGATATGGCTTCGGTATGATATGTGAACCGTGTAAGACCATGGCAAGGCTACGGCTTCGGTGTGTGATGCGTAACAATGTGAAAGTCCATAGTTTACTATGGCAATGTGATAATGAAGCACTCAATTCCCTTATTGTTCCCTAATTTGACAATGAAGTAAATGAGAAATGGGCCTAAGGGAGTTAAATTGTGAGTAGCCATATGAAAATTATTCCAATGAGTTATTAATGAAATTGTGATTTGGAGGATGAAATAGTTAAACTAATAGATATATGATTGTGTACGATATTTGATATGATTTGTGTTTATATGCCTATGAGCTTACTAAGCTTCAATAAGCTTACTTGTGTGTGTTTAATATTTTTATGTAGATTGACTTGAAGTGAAGTGGGTAGATCGGATCAACACAACAGGGCACACTATTCAGATCAATTCTAGTAGTTTTTGTTTTATGTTTAAAGATTTATATGGCATGTATAGAGTTTGAATGAATTGAAGTAAAGATGTTATGAACTAGTTAACAATATTTGTACTAAAACAGTTTTTGGTAAGTAGCAGTAGTTTGACTTTGAAAATTCACCATAAATTGTGGAAATTGAGTTAAGGGCTGGGAAAAACATGAGATTAAAGCCTAATGAGTCTAGTTTCATATAGAGGAAACGGTGCATGCAATTGGATTTTATGTTATGAGATATTTAAATTGTGGTGAGACAGAGTCTGAATGACTTCGAGTTCCCCTAGTCTGATTTTAAAAAATCATTAAAAATTTCACAAAAATAATTATGAGTCATACTGTATATGTATGGATTCCTCATTGGGTCTATTTTTAAGAGAAACAAACGGCATGGTTATTTGAATTTTGTACAGAGAGAAATTTGGTTCGTAGTGCACAGGGGTCAAAGTAGCCAAACCCTGAAACAGAGGAGGATTTAACTAATAAACTGTACTAATTGGACCAACCAAAAATTATAAAAAAAAATTGGTAAGTAGATATATGAGTATAAATTCGAGTAAAATTTACGGATTTGGGTTTCGAGTTTTATAACTCGAGATATGAATTATTTAGCAACTATGACGCAGTTGGACAGCTTGTCTGAAAAGTATGATATAAATTATCTAAATTTGGTTAAGTGCTCAAATAAGTTTAGTAGTGCCTTGTGCTCGACTCCGGCAACGGTCTCGGGTAAGGGGCGTTACAATCTTACACTATATTAATAGATATAGGATCTACACATTCCTATGTAGCCAGCACTATGTCTGACACATTGGAGATTCTAGTTGAGGGTACAACAAGTGAGGTGATTGTACTAAGCCCGCTGGAGCAATCTATTAGAGTTAGTAAACTATATAGGAATGTTCCTTTAGAGGTCCAAGGGACGGTATTTTTGGCTGATTTAATGGAGCTCCCGTTTGGGGAGTTCGACATGATATTGGGGATAGATTGATTGGTTAAGCATCATGTAAGCTTGGATTGTACGACTAAGAGGGTTATCTTGAGAACTAAAGAGGATGGTGAGGTAGTCGTGATTGGAAAACGTCGAAACTACTTAACTAACGTGATCTCTGCATTGGTAGTTGAGAAACTTGTTCACAAGGGATGTGAGGCGTACTTGGCCTACGTGAGTGTTTCTACTTCTGAGGACTCTACTATAAAGGATATCTGTACTGTAAGGAATTTTTTGGATGTTTTTCTTGAGAAGCTACCGAGTTTACCTCTGAATCGGGAAGTGGAGTTTGGGATTGAGTTTTTTTCTAATACAGCTCCGGTGTCTATCACTCCCTATTGAATGGCACCAAAAGAGCTTACAGAGCTTAAGGCTCAGATTTAGAAGTTGTTGGATCGTGGGTTCATCCGCCCTAGTGTGTCTCCGTGGGGAGCACTGATACTATTTGTTAAGAAGAAGAATGGATCCATGAGGATATGTATTGACTACCTACAACTGAATAAGCTGACCATCAAGAACAAGTATCCGTTACCAAGGATCGATGATCTATTTGACCAATTTCGAGGGGCGTCGATGTTCTCTACGTTTGACTTGTGTTTTGGGTATCATCAGTTAAGGGTTAATGAGGCTGATGTACATAAGATGGCATTTAAGACTCGTTATGGTCACTATGAGTTCCTAGTGATGCCATTTGGACTGGCTAATACACCGATAGCTTTCATGGATCTGATGAACTGAGTGTTCTAGCCCTACCTGGATCGATTTGTAGTGGTGTTCATTGATGACATATTGGTTTATTCGAGGACTAAGAATGAGCATGGCGAGCATCTTAGAGTTGTTCTTCAGACTTTAAGGGAAAAACAGCTTTATGCTAAGTTTAGCAAGTGTGACTTCTGGTTACGAAAAGTAACATTTCTAAGGCGTATGGTGTCTGCTAAGGAGATTTGAGTCGATCCTCGAAAGATTGAGGCAGTATTGGATTGGAAGCAACCTAAGAATTCGTCTAAGATCCGCAGCTTTTTGGGGTTGGCAAGTTATTATCGACGGTTTGTGGAAGGCTTCTCATTGATTGCAGTACCTTTAGCTAAACTGCTATGTAAGGGTGTACCGTTTATCTGGACTGATGTGTAGCAAGAGAGCTTCGAGAAGCTGAAGACTGTACTGACTCAGGCTCCTATTTTGATATAGCCGAAACCTGGAAAGGAGTTTACGATTTATAGTGATGCATCACATGTCAGTTTGGGATGTGTGTTGATGTAGGATAGTAAGGTGGTAGCATATGCGTCTCGTCAGTTTAAAACACACGAGGCAAACTATCCGACGCACGATTTGGAATTGGCCGCCGTAGTTTTTTCTTTGAAAATCTGGAGGCACTATCTGTATGGTGAGATGTGTGTCATTTACGCTGATCACAAGAGCCTCAAGTACCTCATTACTCAGAAGGAACTGAATCTTAGGCAGCGTAGATGAGTTGAGCTGCTTAAAGATTACAACTGTACCATTGAGTACCACCCTGGCAAGGCCAATGTAATGGCCGATGGATTGAGCCGTAGGGCTATAATAGATCTGAGAGCGACGTTCGCTCGACTTAGCATGTTCGACGATGAGAGTTTGTTGGCTGAGCTGCAAGGCAAACCAACTTGGATCGAGCAGATTAAGGGTAAACAGCTGGAGGATGAGTCTTTAGATCTTCGGTTCCAACAGATTGAGGGTGGAGTACTACGGACTTTGGGTTGAACTTTGAAGGTGTATTATGTTTCCGAGGCCGAATATATGTACCAAACGATACTGATCTGAGGTAGTCTATTTTGAGAGAGGTGCATAGTAGCCCTTATACTATACATCCTGGTGGGAATAAGATGTTCTGAGATCTTTGTGAGTTGTACTGTTGGCCAAGATTGAAGCGAGGGGTTACTGATTTTGTGGCTAGATGTCTGACATGCTAGCAGGTTAAGGCTGAGCATCAGTTACCTTCGGGTTCCCTGCAGCCAGTTAAGATTCCGCTATGGAAATGGGAGTGAGTAATGATGAATTTCGTTAGTGGGTTACCTTTAACACCCACTAAGAGGGATTCAGTGTGGGTCGTCGTGGATCGATTAACCAAGTCTACACACTTCATCCCAGTTAGGACCAATTATTCTTTGCAGAAGCTGGCGAAGCTCTATATTTCTGAGATAGTGAGACTGCATAGGGTACTGGTTTCGATCATCTCTGATAAAGATCCTCGCTTCACGTCTTAATTTTGGAATAAGCTACATGAGGCTTTGGGTTTAAGGTCGGACTTCAGTACTGCGTTCCATCCTCAGACTGATGGTCAATTGGAGAGGGTGATTCAGATACTGGAGGATATATTGAGGAGCTGTGATATTGATTTTCGAAGTAGTTGGGAGGAGTATCTACCGCTAGCAGAGTTCGCCTATAATAACAGTTTCCAGTCTAGCATTTAGATGGCACCTTACGAAACCCTGTATGGTCGTAAGTGTCGTACTCCCCTATGTTGGACTGGGTTGGGTGAATGTCGAGTTTTGAGTCCTGAATTAGTTTTTGAGATTGAAGATAAGGTTCAACTGATTAGGGATCGTCTGAAGGCAGCTTCCGATAGACAGAAGTCTTATGCTGATCTGAGGAGACGCGAGATTGAGTATTCTTTGGGGGACTTTGTATTTCTCAAGGTCTCAGCATGGAAAAATTTTCTGAGGTTCAGTCGTCAGGGGAAGCTGAGCCCTAGGTTTATTATGCCGTACTAAATTTTGAAATGAGTAGAACCGGTCGCTTATCGATTTGAGTTACATCTAGAGTTAGACCGTATTCATGATTTGTTCCACGTCTCGATGTTGAGGCGCTACCGCTCTGATCCTATGTATATTGTCCCTATTGAAGAGATTGAGGTTAGGCCAGACTTGACTTTTAAGGAGGAGCCGGTTCAGGTTTCGGATCATGATGTTAAGGTTCTGAGGAAGAAGTCCATTCCACTGGTGAAGGTTTTGTGGCGTAATTATAACACTAAGGAAGCTACTTGGGAACCTGAGGATGTGATGCGTTAGTAGTATCCTCACCTTTTCTGATAAGGTAAATTTTTAAGATAAAATTTTCTTTTAGGGGTAGAGTTTTAATACCCCAAATTTTTATTTTTGTTATTGTGAAAATGTGATACAAATATGGATCTGCTTTAGTGGTTAAATGTTTGAGTGAGTGTGAGAGGTCCCAAGTTCAAGCTATGTCTTTGGAAAAATTATGGTATTTTTCTGAATAAAGCCTAAACCTCACGCAGTAGGCTTAAGTTTAAGTATTTGTAAGTACATGTCAGAATGGGCCTACTGGTCTGGTGGTTAAGTGGAGTATTAGTATGCTAGAGGTCTGGTGTTCGAATCCTTGCATGGGCAAGGAGGAATGTTTTTGTTCGATTTGATGGTTGGGAGTTTCAGTTGTACTAAAAATCTGAGTAGTGGGTAGTTGAGATAGAGTAGGTAGTGGGATTTGAGTTATCAGTTTCCCAAAATTCTCTCTGTAGAAAAAGCTGATCATCTCCCCTTCACCCATTTTTCCTTTTTCTTCTTTTTCGTTTTCCTCCTTACGGTTGCCAAAACTCTGCCTTTCTTCCACTCTCCATTCGCATCTGATAGGTAAGTTTTAGTAGGTTTAGTTTTTATTTGTTTGACGAATAGTTTTGCTAAGGTCTCTTTTGGTGTTTAAGAGATTTTCGAGGGGTTGAGGGTCTGGAATCATCGCTTTAGGTGCGTGGAATTTCCATTGTTCGAATGAAGGTAACGCTTTCTGTTGGTTTTGTAGTTGGTTTTCATTTTGTGTTTTCATTTAAGAATCAGGTTGAATGAGTAATTGATGAGTTACTAGTCAATTTTAGGTTCCGGAGTGCTCGGGGGACGTTTTAGCATCAAATGATACTAGGTGTGTACCCGTAACGTAAAAAACGAGTTCAAAAAAAATCCAAAAAACTCTACTATTGACGCCACATGGGTGTGTGGTCGCCCGTGCGGTAGGTCGTGTGCCTTAACACAAGCGTGTGATCGACGAGGCCAGGCCGTGCGCACAAGACATGGCAATGAGATGGCCAAGCAGACAGTGTGCGACACACGGGCTAGATTGATTTGGGTTGTGTGGGCTACACGGACGTATGGGTCCACACGGGTAAACTACACAGGCGTGTGGGATTTTGGGTCAAGCCGTGTGATCCACAAGGCCAAGGCAAATTTGGGCCATGAGGGCCCACACGGGCATGTGGGCTTACACGGGTAGGCCACATGGGCATGTGAGCCCATTTTTACTGAATTGATTGTTAAGGTTGAACGGGTCTCCCAAGTCGACCGTGAACCTATTATAGGGTCGGTAAGTAATACTTAGAGCCTTAATTGTATGAACCGACTGATTGATGGATGGATATATATATTGAGTATGATGATAGTATGTATGTATGCATTTACTGATTATATGTACTGATATCATAAGATAGCATGTCATCTATTTTATGTTGCATTGCATGGGGTTGGGTTGATTTTATTTGGAGGAAGTGTATTGAAAGGCTCTTAAGCTTAATATACTGGCAGCTCAGCTGCAAACTATTGTTTTGTACTATAGGCGATACTACCTGGAGTGTAGGGGTGGGTAGGTTGATTTAATCCCTACATGGAGTGTAGGGTTGGACGGAGATGATGTGTAGAGGCTAGTTGGGTAGGACTTGGTTACTGAATACTGTATATCTGTTACTAATATTGTGATGGGCTAAGGCCTTGTGCATACTGACACCAATATTGAGTTGGGCTAAGGCCCAACCGTTACTAATACTGAAAGGGGCTTAGGCCCAAGGCTGTTTTTGACTGTGCACTGTGTTTACTGCTATTTGTTTTTTGTGGGATTACACACTGAGTTTACGTAAACTCACCCCTCTCTGTTTAATGTGCACAGGTAATCCCCAGACCTAGCCAGATCGGTATGGCGGAGGACTCAACAGTGACCACAGTTTTTGGACTTTTACGTTTTATACTTTATGATATTTGTGGTTTTAGTTACCATGGTTTATTGGGATGTAATTTGAGGACCTTTTGGGACTTTTGCTTAAATTTGGTTTTTATTTATTTTTATGGATTTATAATTGCTAGACGTAGGAAAAACTCGATTTTCAAATAGGCAAAGTTTTCTCTAAAACACGATTTACTTGAAATGGTTTTAAAAGCTTCCATAACGAATTATGTTTAAAACAATCGATTAAACGAGTAAGGATTTTGGAATTAATAAGAGATAAGAAAGGTAACTAAACAAAAACAGATTTGTCGTAGAAACTTAGTTTCAAACACCCTATCATGTGACATCGTCAGATTCGCCATAACGTTTGGGTTGGGTTTGGGGTGTTACAGGATGTTTTGGTATTATTGTGAAATATGTACGTGGCAAGTGAATAATCAACTTGAAATGTGACTTATTCGAGATAATAGATCTATAATTGCCAAGTTTGATTATGGTTTGTATGTGCTAAAATTTTATGAAAGGCATTAATGGAATTGGAATTGTTGTGAGCCATGTTTGAGACTAGTTAATGGGTAAGTTTAATGTTTTGTAGGTGGCCATAACATGTTTGGATTGTTAGGTTTGTTTAGCTTTGAATGTGAAATGTAGTATAAGTTTTGATATTTGAAAATGGTATTGAATAGTTGTCATAACATTGCCTACATAAGAGTACGAGGCCTAGTAAGTAAAGTTAGACACGAAGAACCTAAATTAACGTAGAGACACCACTAACCAATTAGGGCTAGGTTAGTTAGCCACCTATCATCTAAAAGTTTAGAATTAATACTACGGAAAAATCCTAAAAAGTCTAGACTTGATCTCATCACCAAATTTCGGGTTCGGGTGTACAGTTATGTGTGGGGAAGGTTATAGTACCCCCACAACGCCTATCCGGGGATAGTCCTACGGCGTTTTGGATCTAGGTTTTTTTGTTTTAAGCATATTAATGTCTTAATCTAGACTAAAATCTTATGGAAATCTTAAATAAAAAATCTAAAGAAAATGCCTCCAGTTTACTTGTAACTCAATTAAGATGTGTTTACCAAACTTATCTAATTTGAAACTTAAAGTAGAAATTTTTATTTTTAACGGGAACCCTAAAGGATACCTAAATAATTCTAGTAAAATACCTTCAATCCCTAAAATTAATTCTATTTTAGAATTCTAAAAAAAACCTAGAAATTACCAGTGAATTAAGAGAAATATTAAAATCCATCTACAACTTATTTGATCTTTTATTATTATTATTTTCTTAAAAGGTTTAATTAATAACGTTGAACTTATCAAGATCTTACGAAAGTATCCTATGCCAGGTTTATGATTTATCTTACTTTAAAATTCTTGATCTAAGGTTTAAATTTGTAAAAATCCTAAAATAATATATATTAAAGAATATTTATTAGCTTTCTTGAAGAGTTTCTAAAAAAAAGTACTTAGAAAGACCTACTCATGATTTACAATTCACCTACAAAAATCATTAGTTTTAATCTTGAACAAGGTCCTAAAGAATATTTACATATTAATTTAAGATTCTAAAGAGGAATCCTATTCGATGTTTAAAATTAGTTTAAAACCCTAAATTCAAATGATAGATAAGATCTTAAAGACTAGCCTGAATTCAAACGTAAAAAAAAAATCTTATGGTTTCATTAAAATATAACGCTTACTTAACTAACTTCATGTCAACATTTATAGGATGAAAAAATGACCTAAAGATCCCTCTTTTAAAAGGAATAGTAATAAAAATAGGAAAATTAATTAAATTGGTTAAAATTAATAAAAAGTTATAACTTTTTCAAAAAAGGTAATAATAAAAAAAACTTAAATAAATGAAAGAAATAAGACATTGACATGATGATGATAATAATATCAATAATACACCTTATTCATAATACAATAAATGAATCAAAGTAACATAAACATATAATATTAAAATGCATGTGAGAGGAATGTATAAAAAAATATAAATATAAATAGGCATGAAAATCAAAAAAGACAAAATAAGAATAAATAAAAATTATACAAGTGTGAATAAATATAAAAAAGCATTAAAATAAAGTACATAATTGACATAAAATATAAGGTATAAATGCAAATGAAAGGGAAGATATAAGTGTAAACAACTTATTAAAGATGGAAACAAAATGACATAACTTAATTTTGGGACAAAAAGATGAAAAAATGTGGAAGACAGAAGACTGATGTAGCAATTAATTTGCTTTTAATTTTGAAATTTCGAGTTAAATTGAAGGTTTGAATAAACAATAAGGGTTGCCATTGTAAATAGGCCAGAGAGTGAGGCGGCGCTGCAAAAAACAGTGTATTTTTTTTATAAATTTAAAAAGTAAGGGGGATGGAAATAAATTACCTATTTTGGCACCTATAAATGGGAAAAAAACTATGCATTCTTTCATTTTTAACCTCATTAAAGAAAAAAAAAACTATTCCTCCTTCTCTTCTTCCTCCTATATTGGCCATGGCTTCACCACCAGAGAGCCAACAACTCTCCAACTTCCGGTGGTGGAGTCGCCGCATACGTTGGCCGAAATCTTCATTTATTTATTTATTGCAAAATCAAAGTTTTTGTAACAACCCAATTTTTAGTGGTGACGGAACAGTGGTTTTGGGACCATAAATTTTCTTTGTGTCAGCTCGTAAATATTATTTTTAGAATATTTATTGAGTCATTGGAGTCGTATTAAAATTTGGATTAGAAATATTAACGTTTAGATAGTTAATTTAAGGAAAAAGACTAAATTGAAAAATGTGAAAAAGTTAGTAATTAGTTAAGTAAATGACTAATTAGCTTATTAACCACATGAGGAGGGACTAATATAGAAATTAGACCTTAGTAGCTAAGGTTGGACGGCTAAGTAAAGGAAATTAATAAATTAAAGTGTTTTGAATGGCTAAATTGTAATTAAAATGAAATTAAAATAAAATTTAGTAAAACAAAAGGCTTTCTTTTTCATTTTTCAATTCTCCATTTCCGAAACCATAGAAAGAACTTGGGAGAATCGACTAGGCATCTAGGCCTTGCATGTGAGTTCAATTCTTAACCATTTCTTGTAATTTTTATGTTTTTGAGATCGTTGCAACTAGGTCCAACTGGCTCGTACCTGCATTTGTGATTGTTTTTTTTATGAATATTATGTATTTAGAGCCTTTGTTATGCATTCTACTTGATGGATTTATAAAGAGATTTTTGTTAAATCTTGGTTTTTGGTTTAAATTGTGAATATGTCAAAATATTAGGGTTTGATTGTGAATTTGAGGTTTATTAGGGCTGTTTGAGGACTTAGTATATTTGGATAAATTATTGACTTGAGAAAATTAGTTAATTTGATGAATTTCGCGTTAAAGGACTAAATTACAATAATTGTAAAAGTTTGGGGTAATTGTATAAATCTAAAAAATAAAAGGGTATTAATTGTAAAATGGATTTTAAAATGAAATATATGCTAATAATAAAGGAATTTTACATTATATATCAAGAATCCGTAGATATTCGGGGAAAAAAAATTAGCGGAGTAGTCCCTGAACTTCTACAATTTCTACGATTCAGTCTAGATAAGTTTGTTATATGGTTTCTATTAATCTTATTGAAATTTCCATATTATTATTTTATTGGATGAGTTATGGATTTTATTGAGTTATGCTTATCGAAATAGAAATACGATGATTATTTGGGATAAGTGCCTATTAGGCTGTGTCCTAGTGATTATTTGGGCTATGTGCCTAGCAGGTTGTGTGCCGGTGATTATTCGGGCTAAGTGCCTAGCAGGTTGTCTGACGGTAATTATTCGGGCTATGTGTCTAACAGGCTGTGTGTCGGTGATTATTCGGGCTATGTGCTTAGCAGGCTGTGGTGGTGTGTTGAAAATTTACATTAATTTAGTAGTTTTCAGTTAATTATAAATAAAACTAATATCGAACTTACTAAGCTTTTTGATGATTAATAGTTTGATCTATTCTTGTAGGACCTTTGGAATCGTTGCTTTGATTGGATCGACTGGGAAGCTTGCATACTATCATCAACATCTCGGTAGTCATTTTGGTTCTTACTAGTTTATTTAAGTGGCATGTATTAGGAAATGGTCTATAGTACATGAATATTTTGTAAAGATGTAAATATTGGAAGTAACTTGCTATGCTTGTTTCTAGTAAAAATAGTTGAACTTGTGTGCTTAATTAGGTAAACCTTTTTGGAACATATATATGAAGAAATTGTATAAATTGTTTTGGTGTCAAATGATGATGATTGAATACTTCAAGTATGCTATGTGAATTAGCTTGCTTATAAGTAGTTATGATGCTTAGTTTTTTATAAGATTTTGGTATGATTGAATATATGGTGTATTGGTACTTGGTTGTGAATGACATTTATGAATGTTAATTTTAGTAGTTGAAATGCATGATTTGCACCATTTGGTATATTTTTGTAAGTAAATTCAATGATATGTATTGATCCAATTATGCTTAGAAGTTAGGTGATTATTTTGGCCAAATTGGATACATGGTTGTACATGTTTTCATGTTGTCATTTGAGGTGCCTAAAGGCATATTGGTTGTATGTTTTTATACCATGTTTGAATAGTTAGAATATGCATGATTTTGGTGCCTTGATATAGCTTGAATATGTGTGAAATTTTGGTTGTAGGTACATAACAAGTTGGGTGAGAAAAATGGCCTAAAAAATGGCCTATTTTCATGCAGTTGGGCAGAGACATGGGCGTGTGTCTCAACCATGTGTGACACACGGCCAGGTGACACGGGCGTGTGTCCCCTGTAGGTTACAAAGGGTAACAAGTCAGACAGTTACACAGCCTAGCACACGGCCTGGCACACGGGCGTGGGGCTTGGCCGTGTGACCCAAATTAGTGAGTTACACGGGTACGGACACAAGCTGGGACACGGGCTTCTGTGTCCCTATTTCGAATGCCTACACGGCCTAACCACACGGCTGTGTGACCTCTGCAGTTTTGAAAATTGTCCTTGTTTCCTAAAAAATTTTCTGAGCTTCCGGTTTAGTTTCGACTTGTTTCTAACTTGTTTTTAGGTCCTCGAGAGCTCGTATAGGGAACAATATGTATGATTTGGATTGGATTTAAAATGATTAATGATATGATTTGATATGTTTGAAAATTACGTTCATTTGATCGGTAACGTTTCATAACCCTATTTCGTTTGAAAATTATGTTACAGTTTCTTTTTTAAAATTCACTACTTTTCTTAAAGATCAAAGCTTTTATCTCAAAATAGTTAAAAAAATAATCTAAACTTTGTTTTAAAAATGTAAAATTTTTCCTTTAAAATGACTAAAAAAACATATTTTTATTTTTAAAGATCTAAACTTTCTCTTTTTAAAAAAAAATCAAAACTTTTCCCAAAATCAAGCCCTTTAAAAAAACATTTATTTTAGAAAGAGGAAGGGAAAAAAATGGGATTTTGGGGCTCCTAGGGGTGGAGGGCCGATGTTCCGGTGACATCCCCTTCATTGGAGCCCAAACCCAATCCCTCAAGATATGTATATGGCGAAAAAAAAAGAAGAAAAAAATACATAGCATGCTTGCTATTGTTATTGTTTTTTTTTACCTTTATAAAAAAAATATGAAAAGCCCCCTTCTCCTTTTTTGTTTTCCTTTCATTTCATGTATATATACTAGTTTTCAATATTTTTTATTCGTAATATTTTGTTATGTTTCCATTGATCTGTTGATTAATGGTTTGGTACTATTTTAAATGTTTGTGATGTGTGGCAAAGGGGAGGCTAGGGTTTTTAAAAACTTAGCTGGCCATTGTAACAGCTTGGGCCTTAAAAAATGATAAGAATATTTAATAATAATAGTAGCAATAATAATTTGGGCCCTTGATAGGCTCAAAAAGGAAAGAAAAAGAAAGGCCTCCATTTGACCAAAATCATGTTGGCTTCGAACAGGCCCAAGAGAGAACAAATATTTAAAGGGAACAAATGGGCCTCCAATTGGGCTCAGATAAAAATGGTTGTCTACAGTTGCCCCTCTTTGTTCATGGCTTGTGTAGCAAGGAGCATACAAATACATAGACACCTAACCACTATCAAATCCCATTCAACATCGCAGTACAAGGAATAATAGATTTTGCAATTACCAAAACTGAAACAGATCAAAACATGTTACTATCCAAAACTAGAAAAATAGATACCAAACCATCAAAACATGAAAAGTGAAACAAGATAAATTCAGGCCTCACAACCAAATCTTTGAAATGAGAATGCAGAAGAAATGTAAATATACCTCATACCTGTGCCTTCATATACAATGCAATGAAAAAGTAAATAGACCTCCACACCTGGGCCTCTAAATGCAATGAAAAGTAAATAGACCTCCACACCTAGGCCTCTAAATGCAATGAAAAGTCCACACCTAGGCCTCTAAATGCAATGAAAAGTAAATGGACCTCCACACTTGTGCCTCTAAATGCAATGAAAAGTAAATGGACCTTCACACCTAGGCCTCTAAATACAATGAATGCTTTCTTTTCTTCCTTTCTTGAATTTGTAACACCCCAAACTCGGCCTAGACGTTATGACTGGATCCGGTGCGCCACATCGATGCGTTCAAAACATTCCGTATTACTTAGGTTGGAAAACTTAGTTGGTGTTGCAAAAGATACTTTTAAAAGTAGGTTAAAGTGATTAGAAGCTGTGCACCAGGTAGGAAACCAGGAAAAGAGGAGGTGAGTCCGTCGGACTGCTTAAGTACCAAGCTCCCTTCGGATCCAATCCTAGACATGCACACCACCATTGCCACACCTTAACGACTCGTATTATTTTGAGAAAATCGTCTGGTTATGTCTATCTTAAGAAAATGATTAAGTTTGAAAATGTTTGCTTAGCGGAAGTCTTATTTGTAATCGTGTTATTTTGAAATCCCTTAATGTTTTTGAAAACGCGTCCTAAAGCTAACCCATTTTCCTTAGTTATCATAGTTTTTTCATCAGAATAAAATAAAATAATAAAAGTAAAACAAAACCATAAAAATAAGTAAGCGGCCTTATTACACTTAAAACCCAAAACGATAAATGAAATTAAAAGGACGTCTAGTTCACTAGAAAGAAACCAGGTTCGTAGAAACATGTGGCCAGTCCGAATCCCTCACAGCTCTAAGCCCACTATGGTTGAGGATTACCTGCAAGGATGAAAATAAGGGGTGAGTTTTGGGAAACTCAGTATGTAATTCAACCCAACCATAGCCTAAATCAGTTCAAACCACAGAGACAGAATAAGTTGGCCTCAGCCCAGAGCAGATATCAAAATAAAGCCCATAGGCCCAGAACAGATCAGAACAGATATATCATGCTTATGCAGAAACCCAACCATATCCAACCACATACACCCCCATACCATCCTTTCACCATGTGGGGAGACTACTCGACCCACCCAACCGCTACACGCCACAGAAATATGCAGCATGGCTGCCAGATACAGAAAATGTGACAGAGTCACCAGATACAGATATTTTGTGGCAGTGCCACCAGAACAGATATACGTGGCAGGGCCACCAGAACAGATAGTTTGTGGCATAGCCACCAGGACGCTTCCTCCATAATATAACCCATGTCCCCATGCAACAGATATACATTCATGGCATACATCATACAGATTTAATTCATCATGATTTTCAGACAAAATTAACCCTAGGGGTATAGAGGTCATTTTGCATACATAGGGGTACTCTAGTACATCTAACTATTTCTAAGGTTTTCATGCATATCGTAGCCATTACGTTTAGCCAGAAACACTTACCGAGTGTTCTTACCGAATTGGGCCCGTTGGCCCATTAACCCAGTTTTGGCCCATTAAGCCCAAAATATATCAAAACGCACGAAATAGAGCGTACCACAATTTTATCACTTTTGATTACCAGTAATAATTACCCATACGTCTTACGAGCATTCGCACACTCGTAAGTGCCCAAAATACCGGCTTTTCGGCATTTCAGCTTTTCGGCTTTTGCCGATCTAGCCTATGAGAGGGTGTCAGTTACACACCTGATTTGTGACGACTTGCTGACAAGATCCATGCACGAACTACCTACAATTACGTTGCTACAAATCTTAGATTGCAAATCACAACACTAATTTCCATAATTACTTACCCATATTTGACTCTGTCCCTAAAAGCCTTTAAAACTTTACCTTCTTGCCGAAATCCGATGGCTAGATCCAAGTCTGATCGCTCCAAAGATCCAAGCCTTCGATCCAACCCTTGAGAAGACACTAATCATCAAAATAAATCATCGGTTAAAGACCCTTTATGCCCTATGCCCAAATCGATAGCCTCCCTAGATTTTAGGGACTTCGGCTTTTTCCTAACTTGAAAAATAAGACTAGATTTGGAGTGATGAGCACTTAACACTTATTCCTTCCTGCTTTCCACGTAGATCTGATGCAGATTCAACCTTTAAACAACGGTAGAACTTTAATCTAGAAGCTTTGAAGTTTCGGCTACAAGTCCCTAACTCTATAGTAGTTTCGGCTTTTCTAGGTGATATAGAAAATAATGATTTGAGGCTATAACCCTGGGTAAAGTTGTCGACAGATGCTAGGGGTTTAGAGGAGAGGAATGTTGGTCAAAAAGGAAAACATATTGAGGAATATGGCTTTGGGAAAAACGGCACAAGAATATAGCTTTTGGGATTTTTGAGATTTGAGGTTCGGCTTTAGTCTAAGAAAATTAATGGAGGAAAGTGATGTAGAGTAGGGTGGAGATGGACAAGAGGTTTGAAAGGTTCGGCTATGGAGAAAGAGAATAAGAAGAAAGCAAAAATGGCTAAAGGGAGAAGGTGAGAAAAGCAGCAAACGGCACAACTCCCTCCCTATTGCCGAATTTATACTGGCACTTTAACCTAGCCGAAGTTACCCCCTAAAGAAACCCTTGGCCGGCCACCTCTTGCTCCTCAAGAGTCCAAAATTCGGCCAACACAGCTCACCCCAATCAGCTCCTAGATTTCCTCCCTTATCTCTATCCTTATTGAATCCCCTTACCCTCTTAAACTCTTCCTGACAGACTTTTATTTCAGTTCCACTACTTCCCTTTCCTGTACATAAAAATTAATCACTTAATTTGCTGTCATTGTGACTTGAACCTGGGTCCTCCCCAAGCTTCCACACGCCACTACATCCTTCCCAGTGGCGTCACATGCCACTTTACCACTTGCTTCCTTGTGATCCATTTTTCACAAATAATTCCTAAAAGCCCAATTTATCAGAACCCCTTTCTCTTATAGAATTAAATTTAATTAAAACTACAGGGTTTTATCCTAAGCTTGGGCCTTCTAGAGGCCCACCAACATGATTAATCCTACACATAACAAACAGAACACAGAATTTTAAATTTTACAACTTTTACAGAATTCCCGAAAATTGGGGCGTTACAGAATTTTTCATAAAAGATCATCATTTTGAGAATCATGTTTTTATGTTGAAAAGGATCAAATCCCTATCCACACACAACAAATCATGAAAATCAAATTCCATGGGATATCACCTTAACAAATTTCAAAATGATTTTATGACCCGTAAATTAAACTCTCAGATGATAATTCACTTAACAAACTTGGTACTATGAATTTAATAAATCCACCATTGAAACATAAATCTTTTACATTGAGAGTCAACTCGTTAATTCTTGTGAGGCCGAATTTACTTTTCCTGACTTTGGGTTGTTCCAACTGTGAACCCTATACCATGCTCTTTTGAAAAATTGCGTCTTAAAGTAGATATTCTTCAATATACTTCCTTTTTCTTGCTCTCTCTATGTTTTTTTTCCTTTTTTGGTTTATTTTTCTATTTTGTTGTTTTTTTATGTTTTTTTATTTAAGAAAAATATTCTTTCTATAGACTTTTACATTCTCCAAGTAGATTAATTACCTAATTTAAACTGGCCATGAGCAATCAGATATGGATTTGTTCCAAGGTTATAGTCTAGGCTTGAGTTTGGGTGCCAAAGAAAAGGCTAAAATAAGCTCAAATAGATGACTTCAGAGCTCGTATCGAAGGATCAATTTCTTCTGAAACTTTTCATTATCCTTCAGGGCATCTCATACTTTCCTCTTTTTTTTTCTTTTAGAAATTTCTCTAGACTGTTCATTTCTGAGTTTTCACCTTAGAGTTCATCTCCTTCTTTTATACTGTTGAAAATGTCACAATTTCCCAAGGATTAACTTCTTTATTTGAACAAACATATTCGATCAAAATGGTCTTTTAAGGGTTGTAACGTGGTCTAAGGGTTAAAGGTCAATCAGAGAAAGGTTTCTAGGCTAAAATTATGTAAAAGAGTGTAAAAACCACGAGAAATTATTTTGAATTTTTCATTGCTTCTTCCATCAATTTTCTTTGTTCTTACTCATTCCTATTTCCTTTCTTTTTTGTTTCTTGTTCGCCTTCCCTATTTCTTCTTTTTTTTTCCTTTTTTTGGAATGAGATTAAGAATTAAGAATTTTGCTTTCATTTTTCATGATCTTTCTTGTCACTCCCTGATGTTCGATGGATGACTTTAATTAGGATTCAGAAAGAAGATACATCAGGCTCAAAATGGGGTAGCAAGGGATATAATTTTCTCTAAGTGACAGGGAAAACAAAAGGATGCCATTTATCATTTCAAAATACGGTTAATCTCATCACAAAGGTCATTCTTGGGAATGCACCCATCTTTTCAATTAGAATGGCACATAATCTCATGTTTGCCTTACAATGTTGTAAAATCATCGATCCATACCCAAAACCTCACAATTTGTCCTTTAATGTGGAGGGTGATCCTTCGGCAAGGTTCAATTTTGAACAAACAAGATGACCCAAAGTGGTTAACAGAGGATGAAATTTTCTTCAAGTGAAGGATATTTCAAAAATACTATTGTCACTTTGAACATGTCCAACTTATGAAGTAATTAACCTTAAGGAGAATGCAAGATTCCAAAGCAAAATGTAACCTCAAATGTGATGCACAAAGAAAATCAAAACAGAAAAAGCCAATATTACTTAATGTGAATAACTCTTTAAGAACAATCAAGCTTAGTTTTTAAGCAAAGTATTTTTCACTGCATCAGAATTTTAGGGTTTGACATCTTGCCTCCGTCCATTTCAGTGAGAATCAATGCTCTATCAGAGAAAGCTTTTTTCACTACATACGATCCCTCCCATTTTGGTGTCTATTTTCTTTGATAATTATGAACATATGGCAGAATATTCTTCAGTACCAGATCCTTTGCTCTAGATTGCCTTGGTCACATCTTCTTGTTATAAGCCTTCATCATTCCTTGCTAATACAACTGGCCATGAGATAAAGATGCTAATCTCTTTTCCTCAATTAAATCCAACTACTCATATCTCTCTTGCACCCATTCAGCCTCTTTCAGCCGCACCTCCCTTAACACTCGTAGAGATGGGATTTGCACCTCGATAGGTAAAATGACCTCTAAGCCATACACTAATGAAAATGGAGTAGCTCTAGTCGAAGTCCTCATTGATGTGAGGTATGTGTGGAGAGCAAAAGGGAGTTTCTCATGCCAATCCTTATACGTTTTTGTTGTCTTGGAAATGATCTTGATATTCTTGTTTGCGGCCTCGACCGCCCCATTCATTTTTGGATGATATGGCGCAGAATTGTGATGTTTGATTTTAAATTGTGCACAAACCTCTTCTCCCATGACATTTTTCAAGTTCTTGGAATTGTTTGAGATGATTCTTTCTAATAAATCGTACCAAAAAATGAAATCTTTTTTTTTAGAAATTTATATATCACTAATCGAGTTATATTGGCATATAAAACGGCTTCAACCCACTTGGTGAAATAATCAATCACTACAAAGATGAAGTGATGCAAGTTTGATGCTTTCGGTGTGATGAGGCCAATGACATCTATGCCCTACATTGAAAACGGTCAAGGAGTCGCCAAGTCATGAATATTAGTAGTAGGAGTGTTAATACTGTCTATATAAATCTGACATTTATGACATTTTCAAGCATAATTTAAACAATCTCGTTCCAATGTCAACCAAAAATATCCAGCCCTCATGATTTGCCTTGCCATCATATTTCCCTTATTATGTGCTCTACATACACCATAATGGATTTCCTTCATTATCTAATTCGCCTCTTCTGTGTCAACACATCTGAACAGGGTTTGGTCACGTCCTCTTTTGTACAAAAAATCAGTATCCAAGGAGAAACCTTTAGCCAGCCTCTTAATTATTCACTTATCATTTTCTGAGGCGCAATCTAGGTATTGCTAGTATTGCAAATACCGCTTAATGTCAACATACCATGGTTTCCCATCCGTTCTCGATTCTACTCTCACTCAGTGGACTGAAAAGTCCTTGACCTTTAGCTGTATAGGTTGCACTTCTGTTTCGGATCCTACTTTGAACATGATGGCTAGAGTAGCTAATGCATCTGCTAATTGGATTTCTTCTGTTGACAAATGAAAAAATTAGACAACTCTTTGATCAATCCATGCAGATATGCTTGATAGTGAATTAGTTTGGAATCCTTTGTTTCTCATTCTCCTCTTAATTGGTAAACAAATAATGCTAAGTCACCAAAAAAATTTAAAACCTTGATCTTTTTCTTAATGGCGATCTGAATTGCCAAAATGCATGCCTCGTATTCAGCTACATTATTTGTACAGGTGAACATCAGTTTAGTTGTCGCAGGAAAAACTAGCCATTTAGGGAGATTAGTACTGCCCCAATCCCATGCCCAATCATGTTGGATGCTCCATCAAAATACATTGCCACACCCCAAAAAAGGGCCTAAGAGGTTTAAGGGTATTTTAGGAATTTTAGCCTTAGAGTGTTCGGAATTTTGTGACACAACATACCGATAATGTTTTCAATTATGGTTTTTAGAAAATTAAATCAATTTCTGAAAATGAGTTTTAAATACCTTTAATTTTGAAAATAGGAATAATTTGTAAAATAGTCAAAATTGAGAGTTTTTATGAAGCAATTTAACTAGGTTTTAAAATCCAAGCTAAATAACCTTTCTTCACCAAGTTATTTCACGTAAAAACTACCTAAAATTTGTGTTGTCTTCCCTTGATTCTCTTTTTCTATTTCAATAAATTTTGAAATCCAAATCCTAATTCCTTTTTATTTCTATCATTTCTTAAGTTATAAACCTCTATAGAAACCAAGAAAATCACCCAAAAACTTCATCAATTGCATCATCTTCTCCAAACGTGGGTTTTTATGGATTAGTGTCAAAGCTCCTTTTTCTTCCATCGAAGGTAACCATTCGACTTTTTATGAGTTTTAAATGATATCTATTCCCTTAAACTAAATTCTTAGCCACTGAAACGCATGTTTTAAATAAAAGCCGAAAATTGGGTTTTTAATGGTGAATTTCGGGTTTGTGGATAAAAACGTAGTTTCAAAGTGTTTTTCAATTATTTTTAACATGATTAGAAGGTTTATAAACTTACTTTAAAGTTTCGTTAAAGATTTCTAAGGATTTAATGAATTTTTGTGAAAATTGCCATAAACATGTCGAAAATTTCGATACAATGAATTGAGTAGTTTAAAGGTTGAGAATCAGTTGTAGGTGAATAATTAGAGGAATGGAATTTGTTTTAGGAAAAAAGATTAAGTATAAACCAAGATATTTGAGTTTCAAGATTGTTAGTCAAAATTTCAGTTTCTTGAGGAATATAACTTATACTTGCGTTTTTGGTTGGTTTAAGTGAGTCTTTGACTAAATTTTGATTGTGTATATTGTGTGGTTAATATGTGAAGCATCGAAACCATTGAAACCTTCTTCGAGTAAGGCGAAATGTAAGGAGAAACTTGTCTAAGTTTTTATTTTTCAGCAATAGCATATATTTTGGTGAGTGTCTGGATTAGCTACTCGTGAGCGATTTATTTTGTTATTTGGGAATTTAGATGAAACCTAGAAATACAAAAAAATATAGACTTTTTCATGCATTTTTTTAACTCAAATTCATGCAGTTTCATAGTAATTCTTGTCGAAAATATAATATAATTATAAAATAATTTAAATTGTACTTAAATTATTAACATATTGAATTTTAATTAATTTTATTATAAATTATCATAAATTTTAATTTATTTTCGACATATTTGCACAAATGGTGAAAATTGGCTCAGTAGACACTATTAGAAGCACAAAACCGAGAAGCGATTTTTGAAACATCGAGGAGAATTAATTTTTCAGCCTAAGATGGTCCAAATTATGAATATTAATTAATAATATAATTAATTTTAATTACATCTAATTTATTTTGGGTTAAAATAATTATTATTAATTAAATTATGAAAGGAGGCCCAATTGTGCTAAACCAAAGGACTGATCCAATCGAGCAAATGGGCTGCCCAAAACCGTCCAACATGCTGACCCAGTCAGCTCAAATTAGCTGATTATTTGACTTGCAAATCAGCCCTTGAAGTTTCCTTGAAATTGCATCCAAACCCCTCCACTTATCAAGCTTTTGTAGATTTGCCCCTAGCTAAATTTAGCAAGTCTGAAACCTTCAAACTTGCCACATGTGTAGCCAGCCAAGGGGGGTCTATGGCTGCTGATTTTTTACAATTTTTAGCAGCCAATTCCACCTATAAATACCCCATTTCCTACTCATTTCAACATACCTCTCACACCTTACATTCTACACATCTCTCTCCCTTTCTCTTGGTTTTCTCTCCTTCATTTTCCATTTTTCCCTTCCATTCCCCTTGTCGATTTCCCTCTTGGAAAAGAGCCATTCAAACACCTTGGGTAGCAGCATTCAAGTTCTTATAGAAGCCTCGGTTCAACAAGAATGAGAGGAGAAGGAGGAGTGGAGCAAACTAGTCAAACTTCGGAGAAACACTGGATTTGATTCTAGTTTCCTATCCTTTAACTTTTATTGTTGTTGTTATGAAAATGTTTATGAAAATTTGTTTTGTTGCTATTCTAATTTATTTAACATGGCTTAAATTTAATTCATGTTAGGCTGATTTCATTTCATCTACTTAAGTTATTAAAATCGTGTTTGTGTTGTTATAGGTCTAGGTAAATTGTTTGACTAAGTAAAATCATGATTATGTTATACTTAAGATTATTGTGATTAAGTAAAATCTTTACTTGCTTATTTAAATTGATTAATTGTTTGAATTGACATAGTGATATGTTCAAGAGATTAGTTAATTTAGTAAGTCTGTATGTGCTATAGTTAACAAATTACCAAGTTGCCATGAATTTATTCGTAACACCATGAACATTGTTTTAGTAATATTAGGCTAAGAAATGCAATTGATCTAACACAATTATGTCATCTTAATTAAAACCATCTTTTGAAGTCGTGCATTGAAACTTTTATTTTTATTTTATTTTATTTTACTTAGTTAAATTTTAGTTTTTAATCACTTTCTCAAAATCAAAATATTTTTAATCACCAAAGTGTTTGAATTTCATTTCATAAATATTTTTTTTTCACAGTCCCTATGGGTACGATAACTCAACATTTACTTGTCACTTTATTACTTGTTGCGATTATGTACACTTGCACATTTCCATCGTTCCATAGCCTAAACCCCTTCTCTCAATTTCGAGTGAAAGTGTTCTTTTACCTATACTAAATATGTGATAAATATGTTTGTGAATTGTGATAAAGAAAGTTATGATGTGACAAAATATGAATATGTTGTGATGATTATTGTGACGGTAAATATGAAGGTATGTTATTCATGCCATGTGACAATGTGTATAATGTGCTAATGATATGGTTATGTAGAGAATATGTATGAATAATCAGTAAAGTAATATTTGATGACAGTATGGATAATTTGGCCTTGTGACTTAATGAGACCGTTAGATATAGTTGGCATGCCGTAGGATTGTGAGTACTTACTTATATGTGTTGTGATATTTGGGGCATTAAGGCCCAGAGACAGTTTTTGGAGAGATAAGGGAATGCGAGCTAAACTCCATTCACTGGGACATGTGTGTTTGGTGTGTTAGAGAGTGTTAGCTATAAGCTACATTTAGAGAGTGTTAGCTATAAGCTAAACTTATGGGATATGTTCGACTCTATGAGTCTATGTGTGGTGTGTTGGAGATTTGTGTATCCGATGAGTGATGGTAGAGCTCACTTTTATGTTTCATAGCTCAAGTGCCAAATTATCTTAAAAAGTGTAAATATGTGTAATGTGTTGTATGCCTAAACGAGTATCTGGATGCTATGTAAATTATTATAAACTGTGTTTAAATAGGATTACATGTGACTATATGTGATTAATATGTATCAAAATATATGCCTAAATATTCGTATATAAATGTGTGAAAGGGATACACAAGATATGAATAAAAATGTAAATTACGGCACTAAGTTAAAGACGTTTTGGAAAATTGCTTTAAGTTGTTTGGTTGATGTATGATGACTTGTTTGCTTAGTGGTTATTCTAAGCATTCACTGAGCTTGTTAAGCTCACCCACTCTTCTTAAACTTTGTAGATTAGTTGCCTACTAGTGTGAGCAGTGTGACATTCCGATGGGTGATCCAAGCAAGTCCACTTTCGTTATTCGTAGGTGTTTAACATTTGGTTATATTTTAGGAGTAAGACAATGTGGTAGTCTTTGTGCTAATATTAAATATGATATTTTAAGTTGTCTCCATGGTTTAATTGCTCTTATGATTTTGGGATTTGTTTTGTAATATGTTAACTATTGCTCAGATTATCTTTTGATGTTTGAAACTATTATTATGGTCGTTTCGATGTTTATTTGATGACCATATGATAGCATGTTGAACGGTTATGAGTTGGAATGAATTAAATGCTTAAAATGTTGTATTTTTTGGGTTTGGAGCAAAGGCATCAATAATCGAGTTTTAAAAGTGATACCTTTATGTTTTGAGTCGTGGAGGAAAATAGAATAGAGATTACGTATCGATACCTTTTCTTGAGTATTGATACTCGGGGAAGAAATATTGATACTTTGGCAGAGGTACCAATAATTTTCGAAGTTTGGGTTTTTAATCAAAAAACAGTAAGCAATTTTGGTATCAATTTTCCATGCTGTATCGATACTTCTTGAGCAAAATATTGATACCATGTCTTTAGTATTAATACCTACGTTGATGATTTGTGATTTTGCTAAAACAGACCATATGCATGCTTACTTATTATTTTAAGGCTATTTGATGCATGTTAGCATGTAACGACAATAACTAAAGCTTAAGATAGAATCTAAACTTGTACAAATGTTAAAATGGAAGACGTTTTGTTGAGAATGAGCTTTTACTTGTTGTATTTGACATGAGACGCTGGTGTGGCACCTTGATATTCGGGCTTGGCGACCAGGCCAGGTATAGTGTGTTACTTGGGGAGATTAGTACTTCCCCAATCCCATGCCCAATCATGTTGGATGCTCCATCAAAATACACCTTCCAAATTTTTTCTTCGTGCTTCAAAATTGACATGATCTCTTCGTTTGGGAAATCAAAACTCATGGGCTCGTATTCTTTTTTCACGCGATTCACTAGAAATTCAGTGATTATGCTTTCTTTTATAGCCTCTTGGGACACGTAGACGATGTCATACTCGCAAAATACCACTTGCCAACGAGTAACTCTCCTTGACAATGATGGCTTCTCGAAAATATACTTCAAAAGGTCAAACTTTGGGATGAGGAGGGTAGTGTGATACAACATGTATTGCCTTAGTCGGCGTGCGGCCCATGCTAAAGCGCAACACATCTTTTCCAGATAGGAATACTTGGCTTCATATTCCGTGAACTTCTTGCTCAGATAATAGATTGCGTGCTCTTTCAAACACATCACATAGAGTTGTAGAGTCAAACATGTCCTATAAATGAAGCATATACCTAACACTTTCCAACACACCAAACATGTCCTGTTGAATGGAGCTTAGCTTACATTCCTTTATCTCTCCAACATGTCCCAAGGCCTCAACGCCCAAATTACATATGCATATAATTGAGTACTCACAATCCTATGGCATGCCAACTATATTCAATGGTCTCAAGTGTGACAAGGCCAGAATATCTGTTATTAAACACACATATATTGCTTATCGATTTTCTGCTCATTACCATTGCATATTTGCATAATAAGCACAATATTATCACTAACACTTAGCTTGTTTGACATGTTCACATATATAATTCCACAATAATAATCATGAACACATAACCCATGTAATGGCATATCATTTTAATACACAATTCCACAATTCAACGAGCACGTAATACACAAGTCAAACATGAGCACAAAAGAACTTACTCTCGAAATTTAGAGTAAGGGTTTAGGCAGATCTAAATTCCCTAATAATGCATTGAATCATGTCCACAAGCAGTAAATCTAAACACTCACTGATTTGCTTTTGCTGGAATGCCGAAAGCTCAAACTAGTCTTTCCTAGCTCGTAGATGGTCCTAGCGAATCCAGAACTTTAACACAATAATTCACACAAAAGTAGTACATTCAGAAATTAGCGAAGGACTGACCACAAGCAACCAAAATCATAAGCCTAAGCTATGTTCCTATATAACCGAAACCTTTAACATAGCAAACTTTAAATTTGATTATCTCAGTCTATACTCAATATTTTTTCCTAAAAAAAATTCCATTCATTTTATAATTTGTATACGACTAATTCCCAACCTTTAAGCTACACAAAACTACACAATTCATGGTATCGACATTTTTCGACAAGTTTTGACTATTTTCACAAAAATTCATTAAAACTCAAGAAATCTTTAACAAAACTTCAAAACAAGTTTAGGAACCTCTTAATCATGTTGAAACCTATTGATTAACACTTTAAAATCACATTTTTACTTAAAATCTGAAATTCACCATTAACGACCCTATTTTTGACTTTTAATCAAAACATGTGATTTAGTTGCTAAAAATTCAATTTCAAATGCCTAATAACATTTAAAACTAATGGGTAGACAATTGGTTACCTTTGATGGAAAAAAAAGGGGGCTTTTGGAGCAAATCCGGGAAAACCCACATGTGAGGAAGATGATGATTTCAATGAGATTTTATGATGTTTTCTTGAAGATTTATGAAGGTTTAAGGCTTTGGGAATGATAGGATTCAAAGTAATGTAGTTTAGAAATCAAAAATCAATTGGGAGAGCAAGAGAAAGCAAGAGACGACAACACTATGGAGAAAGGAGAAAACTATAATGAAAATAAGCTGGGAATGGAGGTTTTTAGGTTCAATTTTAAAATTTGGTCTAATTGACCATTAAAAGCTCACAATTTTGACTTTGTCACTACTCAGTTATTTTTCTAAAACTAAAGGTTCCTAAAACACTTTTTCAAAAATTGATTAGACCTTTTAAAAACTAAAATAAAAAACATCCCTGATTTACCATGTCACATAATTCCAAACACTCTAATGCCATAATTCGTAAAATACTCCTAAAACTCTTAGGCCCTATTTTGGGGTGTTACAAAGAAAATGGGTGACATGCATCAGAACTACATCACATCAAACCTCGTCAGAATAATTCCCAATTTTGAATGCATTAAATGATTATTTAACTACCTTAACTTTCGAACCTTCGCTAAGCCATTGTAAGCGATATGACTTAGGATGGTTTTGACAAGGTAAACATAAAGTATCCACTAAAAAACTACTCACTACATTGGCACAACTACCACTATCAACAATAAGAAAACACAACTTTCCTTGAATCAAGCACCTCGAGTGGAAGATGGTAGTCCTTTGCACATTTTTAGAATCTTCCCTTACTTGAATGCTAAAGGATTGCCACACTACAGGACAATGGGACTCAAGCGAATCATCCCCACCAATAAGAGGTTCCAAAACCATTTCCATACTATGTCTGCATACCATTAGTAGAGGCTGAAATAAAAAATACTCAAAAAAAGAAAAGAAAAGTTGATAAAAGAAAATTAAATCTCACTGTTATACACTCGAAATAAAAAAAATAAACAACTTTAAGATGCAAAGAAAAGATGTAACACCCTAAACCCGTATCCGTAGTCAAAATAGGGTTACGAGAATTATCAAAACATCCAAAACATTTTACAAATAATTCTTATAAATTACTATTCATTTACCGAGATCATTCATAATGTCCTTTGATTTGGGCCCTCGAGGCCCAATACGAGCATTAGAGTTGAGTCGGGACTTAATCGAGAACTATAAGAATTTTTCACGAAATTACAAAATTTTTCCAAGGTACAGGGCTCACACGCCCGTGTAGTCCAAGGGACACACCTATGTGACCCTGAGACACGCCTTTGTTGGAGGTTGTGTTCGACCCCGTGTAACTCTCTGACTTGGACACATAGCCATGCCACATGTCCATATGCTAGGCCGTGTGGTTAATTAATTCAATTCGAAATTAGGTGCAGGTTTTACATGGCCAAGACACACGCCCATGTTCTAGGCCATGTGGCACACACGAATGAGGCACACGCCCGTGTCTCTACCTATGTGCCCAATTCTGAGCATTTTGTTTCACAAAATTAAGGTGAAGGGGACACATAGCCTAACCACATACTTATGTTACTAGGTCGTGTGTCACACACGATCTAGACACATGCCCGTGTGTCTGCTTGTTCGGAAAAAATGAAACCATTTCTAGCTCCATTTCTCACCCAAATTTTCACCCAAGACCTGCACTTGAAACACACATCCAAAACCAACCAATTCAAACATTCAAATTCAACAATCCTCATCATTCAACAAGGCATATCACTACATGCATATTTGTTTATAAACTTAACTTGAAATAACTTAGGCATTAGCATTATTTGATCGCATATACATAACACATCACATATGAATATAACATCATAACCTACTTAATCATGATAAAATAAACCATGCCGTTATACCAAAATGATTTCACTAAATGATTTCACTAAATATACCCAAAATGCTAGTTGATAGTGTGACGATGCTCCAATGATCTTCCAACCTTCACGAGCTTCTGAGCACTATAAAACAGAAAAAAATAAACGGAGTAAGCATTACATGCTTAGTAAGTTTGTATAACGGAAACTAAACTTACCAATCTTGTTTATTAAAATCTAGGCATACAAAGTTATGTCTCCATCCATTTGGCTAAATTGCCTAATCACATACATCCTATCAAACATGTTAGTCACCAAAATATTCATATAAATCAAGTAACATAAATGAGCTCATCAAGCAATATTCTTTCAAGTCATTATCATATCATCTTAAGATTTTCATGCCATGCCAAGAGCTTTATGTCCGTTAAATCATTGAATTCCGATGGATGCTTAACTAGTACATTCGAAGTGTACGATTCCATAATCCATTAATTTCTTGTTCAAGGTTACCCATTAGGGCACTTAACCAAGAAATACTCTCTCAAGCCACATGTCTTATAACAGGATTACCAGTCTAGGCTAAATCCTTGGTATAACGTAAGCTCAGAGGAGCTCGATTAGGATTACTAGTCCAGGCTAAACCCTAATCATAACGTATACTCGAGAGATATTATATCGGGATTACCCGTCTGGGCTAAATCCTTTCTATAACAAGGTCATTGGGATTACTCGTCTGAGCTAAATCCCGTTCGCAACAAATACCGGACCTTATTAGTTTCGAGAAAGCGCATATGATCATCGAAAACTCAACATTCAATTGGGACTTAACCCTTTTATCACCATTTCAAGCATGTATCAATTTTCCATTATAGCATGTAAGTAAAGCACATCAACATAAACCACATTACATACAAACACAACATTCAATTAACATAATTACATGCCTGATTTAGTTACACGAACTTACCTCGACATTAGTGTTATTCGGAAATCTTTTCTTTTCCTCAATCTAACCTCAAATTAGAGCTATTCGGATCTATATAAATGAATTTAACCATCAATTTCAAACATTTCATATTTAAATGGACTCAATTTACGTCCTATGCACAATTACCATTTTTCCCCTAACTTTTCCATAAATTTTGATTTTTCCCTAGGCCCAAAAAATGAAACTTGTGCAAATTACTCCATATTCCAAGCCTAACCAAAACCCCATTACAAATTTTCCAGCACATGTATTCATAAAATTTTAGAATTTTTCATCAAATTTTACAACTTTTCATTTTAGTTCCTAAATCATGTTTTTATAAAAAATCACTTTGTAAAAGTTGTTTATCTATCAATAATCTTTCATTTTCTACCATAAATTTCTAATTTCTAGCATATAAATCCATGATCCATTTTCATACTTTGATAACATTTCAAATTAATCCCTCAAATAGAGAGATTAAGCTATCCCGGTTTAAAAAATACCAAAATTACTAAAAACGGGACAAGAGAACTTACCTAATTAGGCCTTGAAAGTTTTTTTCTCTCTCCTAGGTTTTCATGTGTTTTAGGTTGAAGATAGCATAAAATAAGATGATTTCTTTTATCATCTTTTTAACTAATTACGTATTTTGCTATTTCCAATTTAGTCATTGCCCTTTTTCTATAATTCCATGGAGGAGTCACCAAGAAAAATCTACATACTTTTCTTAATGGTCTAATTACCATATAAGGACCTTAATTTTTGAATTCTATAGCTATTTGATCCTTATAACTACTAGAATTTAACTTTTGCATTTTATGCGATTTAGTCCTTCTCGTAATTAAGCACTAAATTGATAAAATTTTTGTATCAAAATTTTCACACGACATATATCCATATTACGAACCATATAATGAAATAAAAATAAACTTTGTTTTCAAATCAGATTTGTGGTCTCGAAACCACTGTTCCGATTTAACTGAAAAATGGGCCGTTACAAAAGAAGTTAAGATTTTCTCGCTTGTAAAATTTAAAAAGTAATCAAAATCAATAATATTAAAAAAGATGTGGGGTCGCACTCTAACAAAGTTGACCTAAGGCTTTTGGAAGCCAAATAAAAACTTAACTTCAAAGGAAGTAGGTTGAGCGGAGAAATGAGAGACAATTATTTCTGTACCTATTAACACAAGAAGTGAAAATGTGTTAGAATGTGTAATAAAATAAGAAAAGCTAAAATAATTAGACATGATCTGGAAAATTTCAGTACGAAATTCAACCTACACAATTTTTTTGTATTTTTTATTTTTTTACTTTTTTATCACTTTTTTGTGGGAAATATTTTTTTTTAAATATTCTAAGAGAGTGTCAAGAATCAGCATGTAAAATTTTAGAGTGTTTGGAAAAATTTTACTCATTGAAAAAAAACTGAAAAAAAATTATGAGTAAAAAGAAAAAAAACTATTTTGAGGTTGTTTGCGGGAAATTAGTTTATAAGAACACAAAAAAACACCTAAAACGCCCAAATCTGATGCCAAATGATAAGGAAGGGGTGGAGGAAGGATCGAATTCAAGTTGTTTGACCCAAGAAGGAAAGATTCGGATTTGACTTGAAAAAGGTATTAAACAAATTTAGAAATTAAACAAAATGAAAACATTAAAAGAATAAATTTAACTAAGAATAAATATTCAAAATGATAAATAAATAAATAAATAAATGAAATTAAAAAGTGGAAGATGGATCGAATAAACCAATGGATGTGATAGATAGTTGGATAAGTGTTAAATTGAACCCTTTGAGATATAAATCCCAAAAAACTCAATTAACTGTTCTAATTGACCCTCCAAAGAATAATCCCTAGCAAATTGAAGGATGAAGAATGAGTTCTCATGACTCCCTAAAGAAAATCGAGAAGAAAACTACTTCTAAAAAACCACAAGAAAGAAATTTTATTCAAACAAACTAACTTCTAGAGTTGAAAACTTTATTAATGAAAATAATCATGTTCTTAATGAACAATGAAGAGGCCTTTATATATGCTAGTTAAGTACATCCAAATAAAAATATAAAGTATAATTAAATTCTAATTAACCTAATTAAGAAATAGTTTTAAACTAAACTTTATTTTTTGACTAAGAAACATAAAACTCCTAAACAACTTAAAATACTTAAACAATATCCAAAATTTGAAATAAATAATAAAATAATAAAACCTAATAAATACAATATTAGGCTCATATTTAGTAAAAATTAAGCCTAAAATCGAACCCTATATGAATTAAACTCGAATTAAAAGCCCAAAACTAGTAATTTCTATAATAATCTCATCCAGAAATTTTACTCGCGCAGTCTTCACTAAAATGGTTATAACTTGAGCTCCTGAACTCAAAATGGAGTAATTAAAAGTGCGTTTTGAAACTAAAAGATAGATATTCTAACTCTATAAAGACATCTAAACTTATAAATGCCTAGATTCCATCTAAAAACTCATCGTAATTTGACTAATCTTTTCAGTTTGAAAATTGGTTGGTTGGATGAATTGCCTTTAATAAATTTCACTCAGTCCTTGCATGTTTCATTCCTCGTTTCCTCAAAAAGATCCAACCTCACATATTGTTTTTTATCGAATCTTAATTTTATTTGCTTGGCCTTTGACCTTTTTGTTAGGCTTTGAAGCAGTGTAATCCTATCCATCCAAGGGTTTGAAATTGGACTTTGAGACTCGCATCAAGTTGTATATCTATACTTACTATTTATTAAGTGTTTTACTAATGAGTCACAAACTCGGTTAGGAAATTACGAAAATGTCCTTTTGTAATTAAAATAAGTTATACTATTTGAGGATATTTTGGTTATTTTTCTTTTTAACAAAAATCAATTAAAATATGCATATGGTGGGATTTTGAACCCACGTCAATTGAATCAATAAAACTTCAAATTTACCACTCAACCAAAGCTTATTTTAATTTATTTTATAGATTTTTATTTTACTATGCACAAGTTATTATAAATAATACTTATTAAGTGTTTTATTGAGTTGGTGTCACCCTCAATCAAGTCACCAACCCAAAATAAGTTATACTGTTTGAGAGGTATCATAAGTCAACTCGGCACTAACTCACAATTGTTAACAAAGCCATGATAAATATTTGTAGTACGTTTAGTATTGTTTATCTGATTTATTTATGTGTTTAAATTTCATTTTACTCATAATTTAATCTATTTTTTATTTTAATATCGTACATATTTAATGTGTTCTTATAATTAATTAGTACCAAATAATACATTTTATTATTTATTACATGTTATTTTTAAACACACATATATATTATAAATCCATAATTTCTACATGTATATACCTGTGATAAAATTTTTAGTATATAATAAAAAAAATCATTCCTAAGAACTAAAAGAGAAGTGATTGTATGTTGCCCGTGTTCTCGTGTATCTATATATATAATATAACCTAAAAACTGAGGCCTTGTCTAGTTCACATGAATGGCTTAGCCATTCCTCATTTATTCAACACAATGGTCTTACTTAGGGGTTTGGTTGGCTGTAAAACCTATTCAATGGAATAGCCATTACAGCCTGATTCCTCAGAATCACTGAATAGCAATTCAACGCCATCACTAATGAATGGCTATTCAACGCTTCTAGTAATACACAAAAAAATTTTTCTTTCCTTTCCTACCCATCTCATATCTCTTCAAACTCCCTACTCTCATCTGAGATTTTTTCAACAAATCTTAAATATTATTGTGCGGTATGAAATTTCTCTATTTTATTTAAACTTTCTCTTCTTACTATCTCTTTACCCTCACCATTCTCCCAATATACTTGTATAGAATTTTGGAGTGAGCAAGAAGAGGGGTTTGAAAGAACAACAGCAGCAGCCATGACAAAGAATATCAGCGTAACAAAGAAAGCCTTGATTCTAAGTTTAATCAAACCCTCAAGAATGTCCAAGGGTACCTCTTTCTAATCGTTCCAATTTCCCATTACTTTTCTTCCTCTATTTTCTTTCTGGTTTCTCAATATTGATTTCGGATTGTTCTTTTTCATTGGATTTAGAGAAATACCTTCTGATCTTTCAAATTTTAGTTTTGATTCTGAATTCCTGTGGAAGAATTTTTTCTCTTTCGGGGGAAATTTTGATTTTGCAAAAATTTTCAATAAGGTTTATTAGGTTTAATTTGTTGAGGGTTGCACTTGGATTGAAAGTGCCTTTTGGGAATTAAAGCCAGATCTCACAAGTTCTACTTAATGGCATAACCTAGTTTTTTTTTTCTTTTGGAAGATGATCCTTTCATCTTTGTGCTTAGATCATAGTATTTATCTATTTTTCCCTAAAAAGTCTGATATTTTGGTTTATGTTGTAATTTGATCATGGCATTGTTGTTGGGGAATCATAGGTATCATAGGGGTTCAAAAATGGTTACTCATTATCTTTTAGCATGGAGGGAGAGGCCATGGATTTGACATATTAATAGTTGTTTCTTTATGTTAAGAAGTTTGAGAGGTGGGAGACAGTTAAAGTGGTAAAGGCAAGGAGAAAGTTTGTGCTTGTAAGGAAGAATTCAGTAAGTATTCCTTGAAATTTACACACACTTACTCGTTTAGTTAATTGTCAAGTCGAATTAAACTAGTTGGTGACTTCAATTAAGTCATCTGAATTTTATTATTAAACTGTCAATTAGTTGCTGTTGATTTTCGGTTAGGAGCAAATAAATCATGTAGGAAATTTGAAGAAATGGTTGTAAATAATAAAAAATGGCTATTGTTGGTTATGGTGTGAGTTTAAATTATTTCTTGAATGATTAATTGTACTCTAATGCTGGTATGTGTGGTGAAAATTGAAGGAAAACTCTTGATGTTTGTTAGTTGTTGAGTGAACTGTCGAGGCATGCAAACTCCATGCATGTTGTCCGAATATGAGTTTTTGTAATGAAATTAAGGTAACCTGCTACTGGAATTGATTAAATATTAATGTCCTGAGATGAAACTAGAAGATGTCATAGTTATAATTAAGATTTCCTACTACTTGGTCTTGATCAAAATGTAAATATTTATGTTGTCTTAAACTATTATCTAAAGTGGACTAATCTTCGTAATTTAAACGGTTTTAATAATGAAATTGTGGTATCTTCAAACGACAAATTGATAAGGGTTATAGCTATGATTTATAGTGTTTTGGTGCCGTGGTTAAAATGTATAACTCTGGGATTGATATTGATGATGTGTCATTAATGAGTAAATTGCATTTTATTTGCCCAATGACTTGTTATTTTAGAAGTAGAAATTGAGTGTTGCTAATTGTGAGTTTTCTTTAAACTCATTTTGTTATTTTCATGCTTAATATATATATATATATATTAAATTAGCATTGATGTTTCAGTTTCGATTTAATGGCTGAAAATGTTCTTTAAAATTTCAAGGCTACTTACTGTCTAACATTAGCTAGATTCGTTTATTTTAAGTTTAAATGCTGCTTGGAAATAGTGTAAAAATTACTGTTATCCAATTTTGTGCCCCTATTATGCTGTCCAAAATTTGAACAAATTAATGGTTCTATTTTCATGCCGATTGAGAGCTGTAAAGACAGTCCCATTTGTTGCATTATGCTATTCAGTTTTGGGACCAAATAATTAAGTATTACTGGATTAAAAATCATAGATTGTTGCTGTGATGAACTAATAAATTTTAATACTATTGAGTGTTCTTGCGGGATACAAATGCCGTGCATGTTGCTGTCTTGTGTTGTCCAAAATAGGACAAATTGAATGTGCTTGTGAGTGAGTTTTTCAAAGGAAACTTTGCAAATTCTCATGATTAAACTCTGATGTTTGCATGCAGGTAAGCTATGGTTGTAGGGGTTTATAAATTGAGTTTAGTAGCTAAAATATTATGTTATTCTTACTAAGTTCGGTTGTTAGTAGTGAAGTAAAATTTTGACAATTAAATACTTAAATTACTGCTGGAAACTACAGCTTGAAAGCTCATTATTCCAATATGTAAATACTTATTTAAATGTGTTGTAATATGTGGAGCAATTGGTCTGCTGCATGTATGAAATAAAAGAAAACAATAGTTGTTAAATATTAGTTTTTGTTGCTGATAGAAAGGGTTAAATTCGTTGTTAAAGGGGATGTAAATTGGTGTTAATTAAGTTGTTCGGATGGGGCTAATAAAACAGTTTGAATGTGATGCTATTAAGTTGATTTAATGTAAAGTGATTTTTTTTTCAGAAACAAGCACATTATGATTGATCTTGGCACCGATAATAACAAGATTAACTGGGCTTTCAAGGAAAAATAGGAGTTCATAGGCATCATTGGGGTTGTATACCGTGGGGCAAGGAAAGGTCGTCGTTTGGTAATTGCTCCGAAAGATTACTCGACAAAGTATCGCTATTGAGTATTCTTCCAACCTGTAGTTGATCAGAATGTAGATTGTATGTAGATATGTGTGTCGTTTGCAATGCTTGGTTGCACGAATGTGGAGGATAATCCAATTTGAGATGAAACTTTGAAATATATATTTTATGTGCTCTTTTGATGCTTGTACAGTATAACACCTTAGCTTGGAGTAACTTTCCTTACAATTGTTTGATAAGGAACAAGTGTTTTAATTTAACTATATAAAAATATAAATGATATGTTTATAAAGATGATAATATGTTGATTCAGCCATGGTTGTAGATGGATCTTCCAATTAACTCAATTGAAGATTATATAAACTTGATTTTTATTATATAAAAGATAAAAGAAATTTAGTAAAGGAAGAAAAATAGTGCAAGGAAAAATAAATGGATAATGGAACATTTAGCACATTAAATATGTGTTTAAAAATAATAAAGTAGTTATATATTATTTTATAATATTATATATTATGATTTTTATTAATTCATATTTTAATAATAATATTAAGAATGTTATTAAATTATATATTATTTTATTAAATTTTATTTAATAATACTTATGTTAAAATATGATCAAATTATTTTTTATTAAATTATATTTAATAATAATTTTATTAAAAATTTAAAAATAATAATTATCTATCTAAAAAAATTCTACTAAGAGTATTTTGGTCATTTAAGTCTTTTTCCTTTTGCTATTACAATATATATTCCATTCAATCAAACACAAGAATACTATTACAACTCTATTTCATTCCATTCAACCAAACAACTGAATTATTATTACAGGTCTATTCTATTACAACTCTATTCTATTACAGTTCTATTCCATTCCCCCAACCAAACGTGCCCTAAAGGAATTATAATAAGTATAAAACCTAAAAACTAAAGAAGCCAGCGGCTTCCTTTATCTTAATCCTAACTTAAATAAAATCCTAAAAAAAAGGAAAATAATTCTCGAAGATAAATTTAATCTAATCTTAATTGATTTTTTTAAAAAAAATATCTTAAGAAATAAAAATATATAATCTTAAATTTTAAACGTCTCGTATTTCAACTTATCGATCTCACAATAAATTTTAAACGTCTCCTTAGCTAGATTATGTGCAAGAAGATTAGCAGATCTAGAAATGCGGCTGAATAGAATTTGTTGAAAGAATCTTTTTTGCATCTGGATATCTCTTATCAAGGCCCCCAATCACCGATTTGTCTTCTAAATCTGATTTTACACTTTTTAATTACTGAGACCGAATCTCCTTCGATTATAACTGATGAAAAACCCCTTTGTTTTCCAATCGACACTGCTTGGATACACGCGAGACTTTGTGCTGCAAACGGCGAGGCAACCCGTTCGTGAGTCACAGTATTTTAGTCGAGAACCTCCCCCGACGCATTCCTAGCCACCACCCCTGAGATCGCTTTAGCCTGTACCTCGTCAAAAGCTGCGTCAAAATTAAGTTTAATAACCGACTCACTCGGTGGACACCAATCTATAGCTATGATTTACTTTGTAAGATCTTTAATCTCACTCTCCTCTAGTTCTTTTGTGTGCCTTATTATCCATGCATCAATATCTGGCCCTGTATTTCTCTTCTCCTCATGTAGCCCCTTGTTTCTGTCTGTCCAGATCACCCACAAGGAGCAACAGAAGACAGGACGCTGTAAACTACTGCATCTATTGAATACCCAGGTAAGCCACTCCTAAAACTCCATATTTGGCTCTGCCATTAACCACCCCTTCCCTAGGCTTACCCAAACTTCTATTGTTACAAGGCATAGTTGGAAAATATGATTTACATTCTCAATGGCCCCTCTACAACTGGGGCAAGCAAACACCGTCGTCAATAAGGCAAAGATTCGCAAGATTGGGGATAAAATTCCAAGAAATCTTCCAGACTAGGATCTTGATTTTTGCTGGAATATAACATTTGAAAGTTTTTTTGTAAAATTTTGTAACCTCTGTCTGTATTAAATTAGGAGTAGAATTAGCATCATGTAATAGTTTGTAGTCACTTCTTACAGAAAGTTCACCAAATGGCTCCCCTTTCCATACCATAAAGTCGTCATGGGCTTCAACAGCTAAGGGGATTTTTACAATTCTGTGTGCATCCTCTCTCGAAAAGGTAGAATTTATTAACTCTACTTTCCATCTCCTTGTGTGCTCATTAATCAAGTCCGAAACTCTGCTACCTCCATTATTACTAATACTTGATCCGACCTTATAACCTGCAGTACTTGGGAGCCACGCATAATCCAGAATTGAGATTTTTTCTCCGGTCCCTACCCTCCAACACATCCCGTTTTACAACAAACTTTTGGCTGCCCACACACTCTTCCAGATATAAGACGATAGATTTCCTAACTCAGAATTTAGAAAATCCTAATTTGGGAACTACTTAGCTTTTAAAACTCGCAATAATAATGAATTGGGATAATTTATAATATGCCAACCCTGTTTGGCTAGTAACGCAATATTAAACCTTGACAAACTACGGAACCCCAATCCCATTCTCCTTCAAATCACAAGTCGATCCCAACTACACTAATGTATTTCTTTTTGCTTGTGACCTTTTTCCCACCAAAACCGAGCCATAATACCATCCAATTCCCTACACTTAGATCTAGGGAGCAAAAAAACAAGCTATAGCATAAGTGGGAATAGCTTGCAAGACTACTTTTATAAAAACCTCCTTTCCTCGTGATAAAAATCTCACTCCAGTTCTCAATTTTTTGCCTCAAACAGTCTTTTAAGAGTTGGAAAGAAGCTTTTTTGTTTTTCCCCCACCACATTTGGTAAACCTAAGTACTTTTCCATGTTGCTCGAGTTTCATACCCAAAGGATATTAGAAACAAGCTGCCTAGAATCTTCAAGAGTGTTGGTAGCCTAGAGTCTACAAGAGTGTTGGTACTATAGAACACCGTCGATTTATCATAATTTACACATTGCCCAAAACATCTCTCATAATCCCTCAAAATTGACTTTAAAACTTGCGCTTCTCTTTTGTTGTCTTCCCCAAACAATATGCAATCTTAAACAAATAATAAATGTGAAGTTGTAGGACCCCCCTCTACTTTCCTTGGCACCTGTAATCAACCTATCCCTCACAAGAAGTCTCATAAGCGATGAGAGACTTTCACTACAAATCAAAATAGAAAGGGACTTAAAGATCCCCTTGTCTAAGTACCATCGCCGGCTTGAAAACTCTTCCTGTTTTCCCATTAATAATAATAGAGTATGAGACAGAAGTAATGTACTTCATTATATTCTCTACCCAAACGAAATGAAACCCTATCCGCAACATGATTTCTCACAAAAAAGAAGATTCCATCTTATTGTACTCTTTATTCATATCCAACTAAAGTGCCATGAACCCTTTCTTCCTTACCTTTTTTTTTTTTGCCGAAAAGTGTGCAAAATCTCATAGGCAAGTAGGATATTATTCGATATTAGTCTACCTGGAACAAAGGCACTCTAGGCGCTATTAATGCAACCGTCTAACACATGCTTAAAACGGTTCACAATCATTTTCGCCATGATTTTATATAAAATATTAAATAAGCTTATTAGTCTAAAATTCCCTAAGGTCGTTGGATGGGTCACTTTTGGAATCAAAACAATATTTGTGATATTAAAGGGATCCACAGACATACTTCGTTTAAAATGCCCAAGCAAAAATCGGTTACATCACTTCCTATAATGTGCCAAACTGTTAAAAAAATAAAGCTGGAAAACCATCATCTCCAGATGCCTTCTTAAGACCCAACTCCTTCAGGGCCATCACGACCTCCTCCTTCATGTAATTAGAGATTAACTTCAAATTAACATCCTCAGAAGAACTTCTTTCAGTCCCAGAAATAACACATTCAGTATTAACAGTTCTATTTGACGTGAAGAGTTTTTTAAAATAGTCTCGAGCAATGTTCTCCATCTCATCCGTTTCACTAGTCTCTCTTTCGTCCTCATGTCTTAAACTTTGAATAGTATTCTTTCTTCTCCTCTGTGATGCATATCTGTGGAAGAAAGTTGTATTCTTGTCCCCCAACTTTAACCAATTAGCACTAGCCCTTTGTTCCCAATACATCTCATCCTTGTTAATCTTAAGGTTAATATGGATTTTAGTTTCAATTAAATCTGCTAGATTTTCATCAGTTTTGTCGTAGTATAAAAGAATCTCCAATTTCTCTGTCAAATCCTTTTTTGGACCTACCCTTTTGAACTTTGCTGAGGCAACCCAACTCTTTACACCGTACTGTACTCTATTCAATTTCTCCAAAATGCCACCCCCATCCGATTGTCACAATTTCCTCACCACATCCTTAAAAGAATCCTCCTTAATCCACCATGCCTCAAACCTGAACGTCCTTTGAGACAAATTATTTGCTCCCTCATCCGTGTGAATGAAAAAAGAGCAATGGTCATACATTGGTTATTTTTAGTACCTCATAAAGAAATAACATTGTTAGTATATTGGAGTAATTTGTAAAATGTTTGACAAGTACCAAATCGAACAAAAAAAAATAGGTACCAAATTAGGAAAAAGAGTCAAGTTCAGGTATCAAATTGGACCCCAAAAAAGTTTAAGTACCAACTTAAGAAAAAGTGTCAAGTTTAGGTATCAAATTAGGAAAAAAATGACAAGTTTAGGTACCAAATTTTAAAAAAAAGTTTAGGCACCAAATTAGGAAAACGTGTCAAGTTCAGATGCCAAATGTTATATTAAGCATTTACTATATCCTATAGGACACTTGTCGTTAGAGGTGTGAATGGGTTGGGCCAGGCCGGGTTCGGGTAGGGCCCAACTAAAAATTTAGGCCCGTTTGTTAGGCCTGGACCCGGCCAGGCCCAAAAAATGGGCCTAAAATTTTCCCCAAGCCCAACCCGAATAAAAATGTTAAAACCCGGGCCAGACCCGGTCCGCCCATATTATTTTTATATAATTTTAAAATATATATAAACCACCAAAAATACCAAAAACATCAAATAAATATTTCTCAACAAATTGAAAATAAATTTTAAAAAAATATAATACTTAAATAACACTAAAATAGATGCAACTTAACTAGCAATTGTTTCTAAAATAATAACAAAATTAACAAATGTCTTTAAAATAATAAAAAAAATTAACAATAAAATAAGTTTTATATAATATCCAAACAATAACAACAAAATAGTAGCATCATAATAGTAAAATAGTAGCAAAATAAGGAGAAAACAATAAGAAAATAATATTTTAAAAAAAATTGTCATGTAGTGAATTCGGGCCGGGCCGGGCCGGGCTCGAGCCAAAAATGTCTTATTCGAAGCCCAGCCTGTTTTTTAAACGGGTCTTATTTTTTTGCCCAAGCCCATTTTTCAAGTATATATTTTTGCCCAAACCCTCCCACATGCCCGGTCTATACACACCTCTACTTGTCATTACTCTAACACACATTTAGAAATAAGGAAAACGACTTTTCACGTGTAAAAAGGCATGTGATGGTTTTTTAAGCTTTATTCATAATTTAGCCCTTGAACTATTCTCGTTTTTCCACTTTAATACATAAAAATTTTTGGTCCCATTTTGACACCTAAACTTTGCACCGGTATTCTTTTTGGTACCTAATAACTGACGACATTAAAAAAGTCGATCAATTAGAACGTGTCACATCATCAATGGTATTGGAGGTTGATCAGTGATGCGTCACATTAACTGATGACGCAACAAGCTGACCGATGATGTAGTAAGTTGATTGTCATTGATCGGGCATTGATCGATTGACAGACGTTGATCGTTCATTGACCGACTATTGATCAACGTTGACTCGCCATTGATTGATCAAAAAATCTTTAAAAATTATAAAAGAAAAAGAATATTTAAAAATTAAAAAAATGCAAAAATTATAAAAGTAGTAAAATTTATTTAGAAAATTTTTAAATTTATTTAAAAATATATAAAAATATTTTAAATTTTAAAAAATCTGTAAAAAGATATTTAAAATAGTAAAAATGTTAAAATTTATTAAAATTGTAAAAACCATAAGAATTTTTTAAAAATATATTAAAAATTGTAAAACTATTATAATAGAAAACACAATATTGTTCAAATAAAGAGATTAAACATACATCCCTATGCTTATGGGTTTACAATGACAAATTTCATGCATTATTTGGTTAAATGTTTAGTTTAATTTTTTAAAATAAAATGCTTGAAATTTTTTGAGAAATAAACTAAACTTTGAATTAAAAAACAAGTATTGATTTTAAGAAAATTTGTTAAAATTATTATAATTTTTAAAAATGATATGTTTTACAATTGTTTTTAAAAATTCTTATGATTTTCGCAAATTTTAAAAAAAATTTGAAATAATCTTTGCAATTTTTAATCATTTAAAAATTAATTATTTTCACATTTTTTACATTTTAAAAAATTTAAAATCTTTATAATTGTTAAAAATTATTAATTTTTTTAAAAAAATTTAAATTGTATTTTAAAAAATTAAAAATGTGGAGATACTTTTTACATTTTTAACATATTTTTTAATTTTTAAAAAATTATTATAATTTTACAATTTTTAATTCTTTTTACACCGTTTTAGTAATTAATCAGTGCATCCAAAACTTTTTTTCGCATCAATTAAAATTTCGGCATGTATCGGTCGCACTAACTAGAACATTATGCATTAGCTTATGTATGACTAATATTAAAAAAAAATTCTAATCTTTTTTACGGTTACAATAATAATAAAAATTTTACCGGATATTGTGCATAAATTGATGCATAAATATTTATATTTTAAATTTATTTAAAATAATTAATTTAATATTTTTAAATATATTTAAATACATATGTTAAATATTTTTAAATATCCACAGAATCAAAACGGTGTCCTGAATTAAACTATTACCGATACGCGCCATTCTTATAAAAAAATAGTGTATTCACAATATTGGCTACTTTAATATATTTTACTTTTATTTTTGTACCAAAAAAAGTTAATGTAGGATTTCTGAAAATATTTTATGTTTTTATTTTTTAAAATAATTTTTATTTTTTTGAAAATTAAAAGCATGTCTAGTTAATAGAAATAAAATTTTGATTTCAATCATGAAAATATAAAAAACTTGTTTTCAATCATGAATTTAAACCTGGATAAAATATTTTATATTTAATTTTTGAAAAAAAAACACTTTTTAACTTATATATGTTTGTTAAAAAGTCAATAAAAACTTTCTATTATTTTCTAGTTTTCATATATATATTTTTTATTTTTTCAGAAAATATCTTTAAATATGTTAATCAAATACATCTTCTTTAGAGTTTTTCATTTTCGAAAATCTACCAAAATCTAGTATATAAAAAATACGAGTAGAAGTCAATATTCGATTAAGCCGAATTTTATGAAAAAACAAAATTCAGATTATTGATTGATAAGGAGAAATTGTAACATAATCTCTTCTTTTTTTTTTTCTAAACTGTATTAAAAGATTATTATTTATATTTTAAATATATTGTATCATTAAAATTAAATAAAGAAAAATATTTTTTAATATGTTGATGTCTATTTTATAGTTTATATTCCGAATTCGTGACTATTTCTTTACAATGTTATTTTTAAGATTCGAATCCAAAATAAAATATTTATGAGTATATTGTAATAATGTTTTACATTAAATTTATATATATACACCTCTGGATCCCCTTGACTGTTCATTTAACTTCACTTTTATTCGTGTTAGGGGTAAACCCGATTAAGCAACAAACAAGTAAAGTAACAAACAAGTTCTTATCTTGAACTATGCAGGATCTTAATTTGAGTCAAAGCTACATTTGAACTTTGAAATTGGAACACTTCTAGTTTTTGACTTGTGTACTGCCAAATCAAAATTGACTCGATTCTGATTTTCATGAACGTAGTGCCCTATCTTTTTAAAACCTACACCCAAAAGAGAACCTGTAACCTCCCCAACCCGGCCTAGACGGTAGACCCAAGCTAAAGAGATCACGTTAACCACCAAAGTGGTTCGGTCTTTCTCAAATCAATTTTTTTCTTTCTAAATTTGTTTTATATAAGTAATTATTTTGAGAAAATTTATCAAGAATATAGCAGCAGCAATCTATTAGCATACTCTTAATAAATAAACCTATAATTAATTAGACGCATATATAAATATGAACTATACTTAATTGCATCAATATAACCCTAATAATATTTTTAAATAACAATTCAACTAATTATAAGATTTCCTAACAATCCATATCATGCATCCTAAATGGACAATTTGTAAAACCTTATCTCCCAAACAATGGAATCCATAAATAATAATAACGCCAATATAGATAACTATAAGGATGAAAATAATAATGTTCTTTAGATAAAGTCCATGACAAGCTGAGACCCTCCATATGTCAAGTTTACATCTTAGTCCGTTGGATTATCTGAAACGATGAAAAATAAGGGAGTAAGCTTGACAGGTTCATTGAGAAACCCTTTACAATAAATCCAATCAATCTTCGAAGAGGCATGTTAATCGTAATAATCATATTTACATAATAATCCTATTGGTTGAATTCAATTAAGTAACACAATTATAGAGTCATAGTATCATTCACAATAGATATATGCACACTTATCAGTTTAGACAATTCATGTAACATCTCGAATTAGGGTCTAGTCAGAACAGAGGTTTCGAGACCACAAATCTGAGATAGAAATAATTATTATATGATTCTTATGAGGCCTATGATGTGAATGCATGTTTATGTGAAAGTTTCTTGAAGAAATTCTATGCATAAAATGTCTAATTGCACACTTTAGGGACCAAATTGAATAAAATACAAAACTTGCATTCTAGAAGCTTTTAGCATGACATTGCTTTAGATTATAAATTAGGAGGTCCTAATTAGAAATTTGACCAATTTCTATAATTTTGGACAAAAATGGGCATGCATAGGAAAAATTTGAAAGAAAAGCCCTAATGGCATTTTGGTCATTTGATAATTAAAAGAATAAAAAGGGAAAATCAAAGCAAAATGTTCTCATCTTCTCCAAGTGATAGCCGAATTTTTCAATATCCATAGCTAGGGTTTTGTTCAACAACTCAAGCTTGATTGTAAGTGCTCATTAGTCCCGTTTTTAATGTTCTTTGCATTTTTGAAGTCCTTGAAGCATGATCTATCCATTTCTAGCTATATTTTGAGCTAGGATTCATGTATGAAATTTGAAATATGTACAACATGCATGTATTTTAATGATTAATGGAGGAATATAAATGTTTGGTGTGTGATAAACATATTTTACTAGGTGATTTTTAGTGAAAACACCTAAAAAGGACTTATTTATAAAAGTGTAAAATGGGTATTAAAAATGTGAAATAAAAGAAAATGTCGGCTGATATGAGCATGGTATAGGTCGGCTAGGCTTGGGTAACCAAGAAAATGCATACATTTCATTTTACAAGCCTTAGGACTAAATTGTAAATAAGTGAAAAGTTAGAGGTAAAAAGATAATTTTACCAAAACATGAATTATGGATTGATTTGAAAAATGTGATTGATAAACAAGCTAAATTTGACATTATAGATCAAGAAAAACGTGATACGGGTCTTGATCGAGGGAAGAATAAAGTATACAACGATTAGGCTCGATTATCATCATTTTGTACCGAGGTAAGTACATGTATAAATAATGTAAAAATGTATTATATTTTGATGTGTTGACATTATGTGATAAATGTTTTATCATTATCATGTATGCTATGCCCAATGATAATTTGGTAAGTATGAATGATATTGGTCGTTATCCACGACGTTACGAGCAAGTACGATGGAGATGCTATGTGTATATGAGAAAGAATCTCGTTTGAACCTTAGGAATAGTTTAGGATACAAGTGACATGTCACTAGGAATTAAGAAATCTGAGCTCGTTAATTTGGTCCAAGTTTGTGATATGTATGTGGCATCCGAGCTCGTTGAGTTGGTCTGAATTCATAATGGATGCGATACATGTGGCATCCGAGCTCAATGAGTTGGTCTGAGTTCATAATGGATGCGATACATGTAACTGGGTTTCGGGTAATGGTTTTGTGTGTTCTACCGGTGGCTAGGTAATCCTTGAGTGGGTCAGATACCTGATAGCTTGTGTAAGCAGCCCATGTAGTTACACCTTGACCGATAGCTTATATGAATAAGCCAGTGAGTAGCTCCATTGCGAGCGTTACATGTTATGAGGTAGCTCTGGCTATGTATGTATATGTGGCACTTATGTGCAAGTTTTTCGCGTATCCAATAGTATTTTGAGTGTTCAACAGGTAATGCAATGGATGTGATGAAAGTCCCGAGGAGGGCATGTTAAAGAGGTATGGTTATATGATATACTACGATGTGTACAGGTATGTACGCTAAACTCATGAATAATGCCTTGATAAAGAATGATATGTGATGAGAAAGTATATACATGAATACTTGATAAAGGACCAAAATGATTGGATGATGAGTAATTCTTGTGATTATGATATTATATCTTTGTATGATTATGGCTTACTATCATTGTATGTTATTTGCATGTGGACTTACTAAGTTTTAATGCTTACCCCCTTTCCTTTCCATTCTTTGTAGTTCCGCCAAGCTAGCTCGAGGATCGGAAGCTGTCGAAGTATTCGGTCACACTATCAAAAGAATATTGGGTATAGTGAAATTGTTATTTTGAGTATGACATGTATAGGAGACTTGGTTATTTTGTGATATGTGTCATGCTATTTGACCAAACTGTGAAGGCCTATGATGTTGTTAATTCATTTTGTAATAGCCATGTGATATGGCTCATAATTGATTATTGGGTTGTAATGTTTAATTTTTCATGCATGCATGTGTTAATGCCTTGATGATGTGCTATGTGGTTGCTTGACGGATATGTGATGAGGAATGAATTAGGAAATAAGGAATAACTTAATGACTTAAGATGAGTATAATCATGAATGTGTAACTTGAAGTTATGGTAATAAATTTGATTATGCATGGAATTGGTGTAGAATGCTTCCCAATGGTGTGACTAATTGAATGTGTAATAGAACGACATTATGTAGGTGTGAAAGTGTCATGATGTTGAATATTTGAGTGTTTAAATATGTCATGTTGCATGCTATGAAATGTGTTTGAGTGTATGAATGTTTAAGGGTGACAATTGGCTTGGAAAATAGCCTTTAAATCGTCCACATGGGTAGACACACGGGCATGTGTCTAAACCGTGTGTGACACACGGTCTGCCCCACGGGCGTGTTGAATGGTCGTGTGTCCCCTGTTACAAGTCAGTATGCCCAGTAGTAAACACATGGGCTAAGACACGGACGTGTGTCACCGTGTGAGAGACACGACCTACCCACATAGGCGTGTACTTTGGCCCTGTGAAGTCTTCACCATTTTATGAAAATTTCAATTATTTTTAATTGACCACATGGCCACATGGGCGTGTGATACGGCCGTGTGACCCTAAAATGGTGCTGACATCATAGTCAAAAAGTTACACGGCCGGAAGACACAGGCGTGTTGAGAGCACACGGGCGTGTTCCTTATCTCACACGGTCGTGTTGAGAGCACACGAGCTTGTTCCATATTTCACACGGGCATGTTGAGAGCACACGGGCGTGTTCCCTATCTCACACGGGTATGTGGCTCTGTAGTAGGAAAATTTCCCAAACCTTTTTAAAATTTTTGATTTAGTCCCGAATCTTTCCCAATGATTGTTTTGGGCCTCGTAGGCCCGTATTAGGGAAAATTCTGTATGTATGAATGAAGTGTTTTGAAGAAAAATTTTATAGCCTGATTTTTGCATGAATGATGTGTATATGTTCGGTAACGTCTCGTATCCTATCCCGACTTCAGGTGTGGGTAAGGATGTTACAATTCATCATGGAGTTTCCAATAAGGATGCATAATATGTCATGCAACTTTCATTAAATATATCAAATAGCATTAAAAAAATCCTACCCTTAACCACTAGCTCTCCAAATAGGGAGTTCCCTAGAACCCCCTCTACCTTTTTACTTCGCTCATACATATAGGTGCAAACAAGCTGCCGTTTGGTTGAGGATCCACAACTCCTCGCAGATAAAAGCTATTAGAGAAAATCGTGGATACTCCATGCATAAAATCGCAGTTGGAATCTGCTAATCTATAAGTACATAGTGGACACACATATATGCAATATCAACTACCATTTCTTCCATATTTTGTAACTTCCTCCATGCATATACAAAACAGTCAAATCTTATAATTTGAGAATTCAGTGATCGTTCAACATTCAATCTGATAGCATAAACATATCAATAAGCGAAACATTTACTTGTCATGTATATCATTTAATATGTATATATAATCATTCACAAATTTAAACAATCATCCCTGATATCACTCACAGATTTATGTTAGCAATCATAAGTATGTAAATCATAACATTATTCATCCATGTGTTTAGTCGTTCCATTCCTAATTCGAAACCTAATTGTATGATCTAGTTCTCTAGATGCCATTAAAAAAATAATCAGTGATTAAATTGGATAAAATAAGTAAAGATAAGGAAAAACTGAAATTTTTAGGTTTCAGGGGCCACACAATCGTGTGTCGAGCCCATGTACGTGGCCCTAGGCCATGTGTGATGCAAAGGGGTGCAAGTGCAAAAGCCACTCGATTGTGCGTTTAGGCTATTTGCGAGGCTTTAGGCTATGTGCGACGGTTCTACACGGTTATGTGTTTGTGCGAAGCACGGATACAAGGGGAAAACAGGGGATATGGCCGTGTGAGAGACTATCTAACCCACATGGGCAGACCACACGCCTGTGTGGTAGACCATGTGTACTTGGACAGTTCCAAACTTTAACCTGATTTTTCATAAAAAGTCACCCACTTTACTTTCCTAGGATCTCAAGTGGCCACCCCACGTTCAAGCTCAATCCAAACACTTACAAGGGTCTTTCAATGGCCAAACGCTACGATTATTTTTCAATATTTGACTGGGTTTTTGAAAAAAAGTTAAAGATTCAATAACGAGTTGATTAATATGTTAAAGCTCCTTGTTACCTAAAATTGAAAAGTTCTAATTGGCAAGGAATAGAATACTTACTGATTTTGATAGGAATTTGACAAGTAAGCGACGTGAAATCCAATGATTTTGATGAAAACAATGGATTAAGGTTTGATTGCAAATATTCAAGAATCCATAGAAATTTCCAACAGCAAGGTTTGAGAATAAGATTGTAACAAAAGGGTTTTCTTGATATTATATGAAGATAAGAGTAGAGGTAAGATTTTTATTTGCTAAAATAACAAATAGGAATTTTAATTGAGTTAGGAAGGGACTTTTAGAGACTTGAGTTGAGTAAAAGTTTAAGGTCTAATGGAAAATAGCCTATTTGTAAAGAAAAGCATCAATGTAAGATGACTAACATTGGTTAAGTGTTTTGGAAGTGTTGGGGAAAAATAAAATTAAAATGCAATCTATAAGGCTTGATCCTTGGTTCTTTACACTTTCTACCAAGCTTTTAACCACTAAGATATGATTTAGTTCTTGTTAATTTCTAAAAACCTAACTTTATATTATTTGGGATGTTACAAAACCCCTCTTATACGAAACAATCATACCTTTTTCCCTCCTATGACCAAGTTGTTTGTGCTTCAAATGAGTTGACTTCAGGTCCTTAACAGACGAGGGACGTCCTATTTCACCAGCCACCGTTGATCCTTCCAGAACATAAAGTCTGCCAATCTTTTTACCTTTCATCAAAACAAGAGCCCTACGAGATATCTTAATGTCGCTTGACTTGATGTGAATTCTATAACCCTTTCATTCCAAATTTCCCAAGGAGATGAGATTTTTTTTTAAAGTTAGACATATATCTAACGTCTGACAATGTCCTAATTGTGTCGTTGTGCAACCTAATTTGAACAGTACCGATAATGATTGCCTTACTAGGTCAACCATTCCCCCATACACAAAACTCTACCTTCAACTAAATTGTATGTGGAGAACCAATCCCTGTTGTGCAACCTAATTTGAGCAGTATCGATACTAATATACTCGGACGTAAGCATAGAGTTTTCACTTGTTGACACCAACAAGAAATCATCACCCTTGTCATCAACCAAATTAGCACCTGCTAAATCTTCCTTATTACCCTCAGCAGCTTTTTTATTTTACAGTTTGTTACAATCTGCCTTAACGTGACCTAATTTCTTACAATAAAAACATATCTTGTCTCACTTCCATGATGCTACCAAAACTGAAGCTTGCCTATCTGACTTGTTATCCGAACCAAACTCATTATCGAATTTGTCTTTGCTCAACAGATGACCATTCACTTCCTCAAACGAGAGTCTATCTCTACCATAAATCACGGTCCCCTTGAAATACTTGTATGAAGGGGGTAAAGAGCACTATAATAGCATTGTCTGATCTTCATCGTTAATCTAAACCTTATCATTTTTTAAATCATTCAAAAGAGTAATAAATTGATTGATGTAACATCTAAGGTGCTAACTTTCATCCATGTGGAATGTCTATAGACTTTATTTCAACACCAATCGGTTAGAAAGAGATTTTGTCGCGGAAAGGGTTTCTAACTTTTTCCATAAGGTGAATGTCATTTTCTTCATCAAAACCTCTTGTAACGCATTATTTGTTAGACATAATTAAGTTATGGATAGAGATTTTTTACCTAACATATCCCATTCTGATTGATCCATGTCTAAAGGCTTTTTCTCTGTAAGGACCTTGTAACACCCTTACTCGACCTAACCACTCGATCTAGGTGTAGGCATCACAACAGAATCGGGTTATTATTTAAACTAAGACCTCTCTATTTTAAAATCAAATCGTATTTATGAATTAAACTTACATTAGAGACAAAAATTTCTAAAAAAATTTCGCTATTACTGATCCACCCTAATGGAATTACATAATTACAATATATTCTCCCTATTGGAAAAAGTTCTAAAGGTGTGCCTCTTCCTATGGGCATGAATTTACTCAAATTGATCCTTGATTCCACCCGTTCTGGCTTGGTCTCGCCTCAAGTTCCTTATCTCGCGAATCTTGCAATACAATTCAACCCTTATAAGTTCAAACAAACGTAGTAAGTTTCTTCAGTACACAAAATATACCCTACCTTGCCGAGGATTCAGATAAATAATAAAATATATACATAAATTCGCTGGTTATTGGGAACATTTCTCTTAAGCCATCATAATGGACTTTTTTCATATTTTTGATCCTATTCATGGACGGATATAACATTGAGTGGTTTCCTTCCGGCCATTCTATTTACCTTTGAATAGTTTTGACAATTCTAGTTATCGTCTCACCATCTCTGCAGACTCTACCCTTTCTTTTACTTAAGTTCTTTCTTTCACTTAATCCCAATGTGGATTCATTTTTCCTATTATTCTGCCCTATTAAGTTAGCTTTACAGCTTACCCTTCCTAAGGGCTTCCGGTGAGTATTCTCAACCTCTTTAGTCTGTGGTAAACTCTTTCATTATCTTAATCTCGCATGACTTGCTCACCTACCATCCAATGGTATGACTAATAATGTCCTACGTCACTCTAGCAGATTAAATCCTACCTAATTTAAATACTAGGCGGATGTAATCCACTTTTGTTGAAATGTCATACCCTTAAGTGTAACATGCCCTTCTGCTACGGATCGCTATGACCTACATTACACAACCGAATGTTACAGTGTGGCCATCTGAGTTCATGATTTCTTTTTCATACTACATCTCCACACAACTGCCCCTTTCAGTCGATGCATCCTCAATGGTATCCCTTTTAAGAGGGATAGTCTCAACAAATCCTTTTACAATCCTGTGTATTCTTCTTTGTCAATGGGTTCTATCCACCCCTTCTTATGGGACTGACCAATGTACATATGATACACCACTAGTCTATAGGGATGCTTAGAGTGCTCTTAGCGTTCTTTAGTGGCATATTCTTATCTATGATCATTGGTTAACTATTTCTCGTTCGCCTATATATTAGGCACTACTGGTACGTGGACTTCCATGATTACTCTCTACTGGATTGATATCCTTATGCCATGCAGGTTTACATGACTACTATTCCCGTCCTCCTTTCTTATTTCCATTATGATCCTATTCATTGGCAGATTTCTTCGACTCGCTGCTCAACTGTTGCTATTTTTCCTTATTTGAGGGTTGTCCCAAAACTTCTGTTTTGATTTAACACTCGTGTTTATTGTCTTGGTAGACTTTCTATGCTACCATAGTTAGCCCATGGTCTTACCAGTCATGTTCTATGTCTAATTTCTTGGCGGACTCTATTGGTTGCCATAGTCGAACTATGGTCTTACCACCATCATCCTCGAGTTTACTATCCCGACGGACTACTTCATATTTAACATCATATCGGACTATCCCATGTTTAATGTCTCGTCAGACTATCCATGATGTTGAAGCATCTTTTAGCTAGGGTCTTACATAGTATAACAACGTGTTTACTTCCCGATGGAATATCAAAGGATATTATAGCGTCTTTCAACTATGGTTTTAGTCCTATTTACCATGATGCCATAGTGACTTTCAGCCATGCTCTTACTTATTTATATCATGATGTCATAACACCTTTCAGCTATGGTCTTACTCATTTTAGGCGTATCGTCTCTGATTGATTTCATTGCCTAACCATGATCTTTCTTATGTACCCTACCCTACCCTACCCCAACTTTGTTACTTTAACACCGAAGTTTCCCCTCCACAAGGCTCGAAGCTTCGCTCATCATGCATGCACACAACACCACCTTATGGTGGTATCTAATAGAATCATCATATATTCTGTAACAACCCGTTTTAGTAAAATGAGAACAATGGTTTCGGGACCACAAATTTAAAATTATAAAATTTATTTTATTATTATTTTATAATCTTTAGTATGATAGAAATATCGTATAAAAATTTCATTAAGAAATTTTATCGTTTACATGTCCAATTTGATTAAAAAGACTAAATTACGTAAAGTGCAAAAGCTGAGTTCTAATAGCTAAAGGTATTAAATAACTATAGAACTTTAAAGTGGGGGTCCTTATATGGTAATTAGACCATTAATATGTTAGTTGATGATAGTGGCTTGACAATTTTGTAATTATTGATGTTTTTAAAGGTTAATTAAGTAAATTAGTAAACAAAGATAAAATGAATAAAACAATTAAAGTTGTCATCTTTAATTTTGTTTCTTCAACTGATTGTGAAGAAGAAGAAAGTCATTGTTGTCCTTAACATTCAGCCAAGCTTCCATTGTCCATTTAGGTATGGTTTTTGTCTCGTTTTTTATGATTTCTATGTTTTTAAGATCGTTGTAGCTTAATCTAGCTAGCCCGGGGACTAATTTGTGAAACTGTTAAAGTATTACAGTTTTTCCATTGATGAGCATGCTTGATTTTTGAAGTTTGGTGATAGAAAATGAATGGTTGTTGTTAGATACACAACTATTGTAAATGATTTTTTAGTAAATTTGTCAAATAGGGATTAAATTGAAAATTGTGATAAATTCTTGGTAAAATTTGTAAATTTGTGAAATATGTGGGTTACTATAAGCATACATATAATTCGGCTAGGCTTGGGTAAGGGAAAAATTGCATGAATTTCATTTTACGAGCCTAGGGGCTAAATTATAAAGAATTAAAAGTATCGGGGCAAAATGATAATTTTGTCAAAATTTTATGTTAGACTAAATTAAATGTGAAATTTATTGAATTGGGTTAAATTTATCCATATATATCCTATTAGACCTCGTATGGAGTTAGATTGAGGCAAAGAGAAAATCTCGGACTAGTCTCCTCCGTATCTATATACACTCGTCGAGGTAAGTTCATATAATTAAATTGTATATTTATATGTTTCAATTGATTTATATGTATTTGAGTTGTGTAATTTCCATGTATGGATACCGATAGCATATCCGACGATGTATGATGACTGCCGAGCCCCGTTTGAACCTTAGGAATTCGTAGGACACAAATGACATGTCATTAGGGTTACCGATTTCAACTTGTATGAGCTTATCGATACTCAGCTTGCATGAGCTTACCGTTACTCAGCTCGAAGGAGCTTACCATTATTCAGCTCAGAGGAGCTTACAGTTTACAACTCGTAAGAGCATACCGATTCCAAGCTCGTATGAGCATACATGTATAGGAATTGACGTATTACAGTTCAGTATATCTCGTGTGTACTATTCGTGTATCCAATGATATTCTAAATGGTTCAACGGGTAAAGTTCTATTACGAGATTATATGAGTTCAATATGAACTATTACATGTATTTACACGAAATACATGAAACTGATGTTACATGATACATTGATATATGAAATGAAGAATACATGTATATGAAATGTAATTACTTGTTGAATTCATCCATGTGTATTGGATTTTATATGTGATTTACATGGCTAATATGTTGGTGAACATGTGTTTAGGCTTTTGGCCAAATTGGTTGGGATATGTTATGTTTACTTACCTAAATTTGTGATTAAATGGTAAGTTAAATTCTGTGTTATACGAACTTACTAAGTTTAAATGCTTACCTGTGTTATTTTCCATGTTTTATAGTGATTCAAAAGCTCGTTCTGGTTGGAAGCTTGTCGGAGCTATATCACATTATCCATTGGCTCTTTTGGTACTTTTAATTATTTAATTTCAGTTATAATGACATGTATAGGTTATTTTGAATAATGTTGGACTATGTGTGATCTTGTGGTTGTGGCCATGTGCTTGGGCTTGTGTTTTGGCATATTTTGCTATGTATATATAATAATGGCCTTATCATGTTGATGTGTGGTTTGTTATGTAACATATATGAATTGATTTATGTTTGATGGATATGTATTATAATTTGGAGTGATTTAGTGCTTGTTATGGAAAACACATATGTATAATGATGTTAGTTTTGAATGGTTTGTATTGGTGATTTTAGTGCATAAGTTGAAAGTGACTTATATGACCATTTGATGCTAGAAAGCAAGTACATAAATGGTACTAAATGGTATATTTTGATTAATGACCTATATGGTAAGTTTTGGTACAAATATGTATATAAGTTAGTTAAACAATTGGATATATTGAATGTTTAGATATACATGTTATAAGTTGTTATTTGAGGTGCCTAAGGGAATATTGGTTTTATGTGAAGATATTACATGTTTAAGACTTGATTTTGGCTTGTTTTTTATGCCTGTTTACTACTTTTGTATATGCAAAATGTTGAGTTTAGGTTAGTGCCAAATTGGGTGAGAAATGTGGCTTGTAAAATGACCTATTTTCATCCACACAGGCAGAGACACAGGCGTGTGTGTCAGTCGTGTGTGACATAAGGCCAGGTGATACGGTCGTGTGCTCCCTGTAGTTTTATAAGGTTTGTAGGTCAGGCTTGTAACACCCCTTACCCGTATCTGACGTCGGGATAGGGTTCGAGGCATTATCAAACTTAAGCATAAACAAACATACAAAGCCGAGCCATAAAATTTTATCCAAATTTAAAAATTTTCAATCACATGCAAATTTTCCCTTATAAAGGCCTACGAGGCCCAAAATATACATTGGAAGTGGTTGGGGACTAAACCGAGAACTTTCGGAACCTTTTTGACATTTAGAAAATTTTCTTATTTTGGAGAGTCACACGGCCATGTGGGTAGGCCGTGTGGTCACACACGACCGTGTCCTCAGCCTGTGTAACTCTCTGTTTATGATGTCATCAACTAAAATAAGGTCACACGGTCAAGTCACACACCCATGTACTTAGGCCGTCTGGTGAATTAAATTCTCGAAATTAAGTATAGACTTCACATAGCCTGGGCACACACCCATGTCCTGAGGCCGTGTCCACCACATGGCTGAGACAAACGAACGTGTATCTGCCCGTGTGTTTACTACTGGGCATTCAGTTTTGCATTAATTAGGGTGCAGGGGACACACGGCCGAACCACACGCTCATGGGATAAACCGTGTGTCGCACACGGCTTAGACACATGCCTGTGTGTCTAACCGTGTGGACAATTTCTAGGCTATTTTTCAAGCCATTTTCCACCCTTAAGCACTCACACACTTAAGCCCACTTCTGGCATACAACATGGCACTTTTATCATACGAAGCATAGACATTTTATGTTCTTAATAAGTCAATGCATAACATATTCAAGTTAGTAGGTTTACCCAAGGTATTCCACACCAATTTCATGGACAACCATCTTTGCTATTCTACTTCCAAGTTATACATTTGTACCACATTTATTGCCATACACATTAATCATATTTCATCCATTAAACATACATGCCATCCATCACACTCATCATCACAAACAATCACAAGCCTCATCATACACATACCTTTAGCATATAAACCACATCAAGCATAACCACATTCATCAAACAACCACAACAAGCATAAATACATTTGTATGCATGCATAACTAATTAGGGTTACAACCCAAATAATCAATATGACCCACCTCTCATGGCCATATATAAAGCCATATATAAAATGAATCATAACATCATCATGAGCCAACACTTTTGGCTAATCAATATGACACTTAACAAAAAAAATCAAGTCCCTATACATGCCATATTCAAAATGTTGAATCTAACTATACCAAAATTTCCAATTGATAGTGTGATAAAAAAAACTCCGACATCCTCCGATCCCCGAGCTAAATTGGCGACACTATAAGGAAAGAAAATGAAATGAAAGGGGGTAAGCTTTAAAGCTTAGTTAGTTCACATGCAAATAAAATGCAATTTAAACAAGCATTAATCATACATTTAACATAATAAACATAACCTTGCAATTTATTATTAAATCACTTAAACTTATTCTTCATATATATATGTATATCCTTACCACCAATTCATCATGTCCCAAGATGTTCTCATGAGTTAGATATACATACCTGTGCCCACTTGCATATAACGACTTACTTTCTCTTCTTTGACGTATTCATCAAATTACTTATTGAACTTCTCTTTAGACTACACGTTGAACACTTGGAATACCATCGGATACATTGGAAACTGGCACCTAAGTGCCCTATATATAGCTAATGCTACCTCATATCGTATATCACATGTTAAGTGTTATGGGCAAACTCAACTTGACTGAAAATTGTTGTTGTAAGCAAACTCCACCAACGGTAAGTACTTTTCCCAACTAACTTGGAGTTCCAATACACAACGTCAGAGCATGTCTTCCAAAATCTGAATTACTCACTCAGACTAACCATCAGTCTGCGAATAGAAAATAGTGCTAAAATTCAGCCTTGTACCCAAAGCTTTTTGCAGCTTTTTCTAAAACTGCAAAGTGAACCCTCGAATCTCTATCCGGTATAATCGATATAGGTACTCCATGAAGTCTTACAACTTCACCAATGTATAATTCAACTAACTTATCAAGTGAGTAATCGGTACGTACCGGGATAAAGTGAGCTGATTTAGCCAATCTATCGACAATAACTCATATGACATCTTTCTTTCTCGGAGTTAAAGGTAAACCTGTTACAAAATCCATAGTAATCTGGTCCCATTTCCACTCGGGAACCATGATGGGCTGAAGTAAACCTGAAGGTACTTGGTGTTCAGCCTTTACTTGCTGACAAACTAAAGCATTTCGATCTGAGATATCTCTTTTCATACCATTCCACCAATACATTTTCTTTAATTCATTATACATCTTTGTACTGCCTGGGTGAACTGACAAACAACTGTTGTGTGCCTCATATAAAATATTCTGAATCAACTCAGTGCCCTTCAGAACACAAATCCTACCACAGAATCTCAAACAACCCTCAGAGTCACTCAGAAAATCGGGTTCACTGCTAGACTCACACTAAATTCTTTTAGCTTGTAACTCCTTATCATCTTTCTGAGCATCACAAATCCGTTGGAGAAAAGTCAGTCTAGCTCTCAACTCGTCTAAAATTGAACCATCATCTGACAAAGTCAGCTGTGTATTCATAGCCCTCAAGGAAAACATCAATTTCCTACTCAAAGAGTTGGCAACCACATTCACCTTACCCAGATGGTAATCAATCACAAGCTCATAATCTTTTAATAGTTCTAATCATCTTCGTTGTAGCAAGTTCAAGTCTTTTTGAGTCATTAAGTACTTAAGACTTTTGTGATCGGTGTAGACATGACATTTCTCACCAAATAAATAATGTCGCCAAATCTTCAAAGCAAACACTATGGCGGCCAACTCTAAGTCATGTGCCGAATAGTTCTTCTCGTAAGGCTTCAATTGTCTCGAAGCGTAAGCTACGACTTTACCCTCTTGCATAAGTACACATCCCAAACCATTTAAGGAGGCATCATAATAAATCACAAATTCTTTACCTGACTCGGGTTGTACTAAAACTGGAGCCTCAGTCACAATGCCTTTAATTTCTCAAAACTCTACTGGCACTTTTCTATCCATTCAAACTTGACATCTTTCTATAACAATCTCGTCATCAGAGTAGCAATCATGCAGAATCCTTTAACAAATCGTCTGTAATAATCGGCCAAGCCTAGAAAGCTTCTAATCTCAGTTACATTCCTTGGCAGTTTCTATTCAATAATAGTCAAGATCTTACTTGGGTCAACTCTAATACCATCACCTGAAATAATGTGGCCCAAAAATCCAACTTCTCGAAGCCAAAACTCACTTTTACTGAATTTGGCGTACAACTGTTTATCTCTCAAAGTCTGCAATATAGTTTTCAAGTGTTCGGCATGCTTTGCCTCATCTCTCGAGTAAATTAGAATATCATCAATAAACACAACCACAAACTTGTCCAAATATGGCCGAAATATTCGATTCATTAATCCATAAACACAGTAGGTGCGTTCGTCATCCCAAATGGCATAACAAGAAATTCATAGTGGCCATACCCTGTTCTAAAAGCAGTTTTAGGTACATCCGACTTTTTAACTCGCAACTGATAGTAACCAAACCTCAAGTCTATTTTAGGAAACCATGTTGCTCCTTTCAATTGATCAAAAAGGTCATCAATCTTTGGAAAAGGATACTTGTTCTTGATTGTTATCTTATTGAGCTTTCGGTAATCTATACACAACCTCATGGATCCGTCTTTCTTTTACACGAATATTACCGGAGCGCCTCACAGTGAAAATATCGGTCTCACAAAACCCTTGTTGGTCAATTCTTGCAACTGTTTCTTCAGTTCTTTCAACTCAGTTGTGGCCATCCCATAAGGAGCAATCGAGATAGATGCTGTCCTTAGCATTACATCAATACCAAACTCCACTTCTCTAATTGGAGGTAAACCTGACAATTCTTCTGGGAATACATCCAGATATTCACATACAACAAGCAATGATTCAATCTTCAATTCAGACTCTTTTGTATTCAACACATAAGCCAAATAAGCTTCACACCCTTTTCTTATACATTTCTGAGCCGACATTGAAGAAATTACGATTGACAATCTATCTGACTTATCTGATTCAACCCGAAGAATTTCACCATTTTCGCACTTCAATTCAATGATTTTCTGTCTACAATTCACTATAGTATCATGAAATGTCAACCAATCCATACCCGATATAACATCAAATTCATCAAACGGTAACAACATCAAGTCAGCCGGAAAAAAATAACCTCTAATCATCAAAGGGCATTTCTTACATACATTATCAACTAAAATATGCCTGGCTAATGGGTTTGGCACCTTAATCATAAATTCCGTAGACTCAATAGGCATATTCATGCTAGATACCGATTTCATGCACACATATGAATGAGTAGAACCAGGGTCAACCAAGGCAATAATAGTAGTATCATAAAGAGAAAAAGTACCAGTGATCACATCGGGAGAAGATGTGTCCTCACGCGCACGTATGGCATAGGCCCTAGTCAAAGCTCTAGCTTCAAATCTCACCGCTATTTCTTTCACTACACTTTTACTACTAGCCTCACTACCGGTGTTTCTCAAGGGTCTCCCTTTTGTAGTCGTACTACCCGGCCTTGTACTCTAAAATTTTTCTTTCCCGATCATCCTAGGACAGTCTTTGATATAGTGGTCTTGAGAACCACATCAGAAACAAGATCCATCGTTCACCCTACACTTACCAAAATGGCCTCTACCACATTGTTGGCACTTGGGTCTAGAAGGTCTATCATTACCCACACTAGCCACAGATGTAGCCTGAGATTTAAAACCTGAATTTTTCTTCTTAAGATTTATGTACGAATCTCTAGCCAAAACATGAGAATGGGAATACATATCTCTGGATTTCTGAGACTGAGATGGAAATGACTTGCTCGTTGGCCTCTTCCTTATATCTCTAGCCTTAGCCTTTGCTTTTCTCTTTTCCTTGGTCAATTCCTCAACTTTACAAGCCCGATCAACAAGCACAAGAAATTATTTTAGCTCAAGAATACCTATTAACACTCTAATATCCTCATTAAGTTCGTCTTCAAACCTTCTAAACATTTGAGCATCGAAGGATACACAACATATTTATTGAGCTGGACAAACTCTCTTTCGTACTCAGTAACTGACATGTGGCCTTGTTTCAAGTCAAGAAATTCCTTACGCTTTTGATCGATGAATCGTTCACTGATGTATTTCTTTCGGAACTCCTCTTGAAATAATTCCCATGTGACCCTTTCTTTCGAAGCCACTGAAACTAGTGTTTTCCACCAATGATATGCCACGTCTCTCAAAAAGGAAATAACACACTTCAAACACTCTTCGGGTGTGCATGATAGCTTATCGAATACCCAAATAGAATTCTCAAACCAAAATTCTGCTTTCTCGGGGTCATCATTAGCATTGGCCCCTAAATTCCTCAGCCCCTTGCTTTCAAATTTTGTCAACCTGGGTTCTATGAAATCTCATGAAATCCATACCTTGAGGCACTTGGGGTATAGGTTGGGGATTTGGAGGGGGTGGAGGATGTTAAGTGTTCGGGTTCGTTCGAACAAACTCCGTATACTAGGCATCCATCATATGGAGAAAGGCTTCCCTGCCTCCTTCTCCTCTACTAACAATTGTAGGTCTACTATCAGACGGTACTACTCATTCAGCAGAAGCAGGCACGTTACTTTCAACATCACCTGCCACTACTCTATCAGGATCCATTTACTATATGAAAACACATTTTAAAATCGTCAAGAGTCGTTACACTATCATAATATATGTATGGCATGTATAGCTAGACTCGTACAAATGCTACGTTAGTTTGAGAACCGACTAAACTATAGCTTTGATACCACTAAATATAACACCCCTTACCTGTATCCGACGCCAGGACAGGGTTCAAGGCATTACCGGAATTAAACGTAAACAAACATACAAAGCCGAGCCATAAAATTTTATCCAAATTTAAAACTTTTCAATCACATACAAATTGTCCCTTATAAAGTCCTATGAGTCCCAAAACATACATCAGAAGCGGTTTGGGACTAAACCGAGAACTTTCGAAACCTTTTTGACACTTAGAAAATTTTCTTGTTTTGGAGAGTCACTTGCCCGTGTGGGTAGGCCGTGTGGTCACACACGTTCGTATCCTCAGCCTGTGTAACTCTCTATTTATGACGTCATCAACCAAAATAAGGTCACACGACCAAGTCACATGCTTGTGCGCTTAGGCCGTGTGGCGAATTAAATTCTTGAAATTAAGTGCAGACTTCATACGGCCTGGGCACATGCCCATGTCCTGAGGCCATGTCCTCCAGACGACTAAGACACACAGTCATGTCTCTGCCCGTGCGTTTACTACTAAGCATTCTGTTTTGCATTAATTAGGGTGTAGGGGACACACGGCCAAACCGCATGCCCATAGGGCAAACAGTGTGTCACACACGGCTTAGACACATACCTGTGTGTCTCACAATGTGGACAATTTCTAGGCTATTTTCCAGGCCATTTGCCACCCTTAAGCACTTACACACTTAAACCCACTTCATGGCATACAACATGAAACTTTTATCATACAAAGCATAGACATTTTATGTTCTTAATAAGTCAATGTATAACATATTCAATTTAGTAGGTTTACCCAAGGTATTCCTCACCAATTTCATGGATAATCATCTTTGCTATTCTGCTTCCAAGTTATACATTTGTACCACATTTATTTCCATACACATTAATCATATTTCATCCATTAAACATATATGCCATCCATCACACTCATTATCACAGACAATCACAAGCCTCATCAAACACATACCTTTAGCATATAAACCACATCAAGCATAACCACATTCATCAAACAACCACAACAATCATAAATACATTTGTATGCATGCATAACTAATTAGGGTTACAACCCAAATAATCAATATGACCCACCTCTCATGGCCATATATAAAGCCATATATAAAATGAATCATAACATCATCATGAGCCAACAGTTTTGGCTTATCAATATGACACATAACAAAAAAAACCAAGTCCCTACACATGTCATATTCAAAATGTTGAATCTAACTGTACCAATTTTCCAATTGATAGTGTGATAAAAAACTTCGACGTCCTCCGATCCCCAAGCTAGCTTGGCGACACTATAAGGAAAGGAAAGGAAATGAAAAGGGGTAAGCTTTAAAGCTTAGTAAGTTCACATGCAAATAAAATGCAATTTAAACAAGCATTAACCATATATTTAACATAATAAACATAATCTTGCATTTTATTATTAAATCACTTAAACTTATTCTTCATATATATATGTATATCCTTACCACCAATTCATCATGTCCTATGATGTTCTCATGAGTTAGATATACATACATGTGCCCACTAGCACATAACGACTTCCTTTCTCGTCTTTGACGTATTCATCAAATTACTTATTGAACTTCTCTTTGGACTACCCGTTGAACACTTGGAATACAATCGGATACATCAAAAACTCGCACCTAAGTACCCTATATGTAGCCAACGCTACCTCATATCATATATCACATGTTGCTCACTTTTGAGCTACTCACGGGTCTGCTCAAACAAGCTATCGGTTAGGATGTAGCTACACGGGCTGCTCACACAAGCTTTCGAGTATTCGCAACACATGTTGAACTACCCAGCAACCGGTAGACATATAAGACCAGTACCCGAAACCCCAAAACATGTGTCACATATATCATGAACTCAGACCACAACTAATGAGCTCAAATAAGATAATTCCTAGTGACATGTCAGTTGTATCCTAAACTATTCCCAAGGTTCAAATAAGATTCTTCGATACCACATTTCCATTGAGCTTGCTCGTAATATCTTTCAATATCTTTAGTACCAATCACATACTCATGGAATAATCAAGCATAATTCATAATAATATTTAAGCATTAAACACATGGTACAACATTACATTAATTATATATGTACTTGCCATACATGCAATATTAAAGCATTTAAAGTATGGTATACATTGCATAATTTGCAAATGAACTTACCTCGGTACAAAATGATAGAAACGAGCCTAATCCTTGTAAACTATGTTTTTCCCCCGATCAAGACCCGAATCACATTTTTCTTGATCTATAATGTCAAATTTAACTTATTTAATACATACATTATTCAAATTGACCCATAACACATAATTTGGTAAAATTACCTTTTTACTCCTAACTTTTCACTTATTTACAGTTTAGTCCCTAGGCTCGTAAAATGAAATGCATGCATTTTCTTGGTTACCTAAGCCTAGCCGAACCTACACCATGCTTACATCAGCCTATATTTTCTTTTATTTCACATTTTTACTACTTATTTTTACACCTTTTACAAACAAGTCCTTTTTAAGTGTTTTCACTAAAAATCACTTAGTAAAATATGTTCACCACATATCAAACTTTCATAATCTTCCATTAATCATCAAAATAAAAACATGTCACACATGGGTCAAATTTTATACATGAACCCTAGCTCAAAATATGGCTAGAAATGGATAGATCATGCTTCAAGGACTTCAAAAATGCAAAGAACATAAAAAAAGGAGCTTGGAAGCACTTACAATCAAGCTTGAAAAGTTGAAAACCCTAGCTATGGAATCCTTGCAAATTTCGGCACACCAAGAGGAAGATGGACACAATTTTGACTTGATTTTCCCTTTTTATTCTTTTATTTACCAAAAGACAAAAGTGCCCTTAAGGTATTTCTTTCCAATTTCTCCTATTCATGCCCATTTTTTTCCAAAATCATAGAAATTGGTCAATTTGCTATTTAAGACCTTCTAATTTATAATCCAATGCAATTTCATGCTTGAAGCTTCTAGAACACATATTTTGCAACTTATTCAATTTAGTCTCTAACTTCAAATTAGACACTTTAAGGATAGAATTTATTCATGAAAATTTCACACAAACATGCAATCATATCATGGACCATCAAATAATCATAAAATAATTATTTCTATTTCGAATTTATGGTCTCAAAACCACTATTCTGATTAGACCCTAATTCAGGATGTTACAAGGCTGTTACACCGCCTAGCACACGACCTGGCACACGAGCGTGTGAGGTTACTTTGAAAGGGTACATGGCCTGGCACACAAGCGAGTGACTTGGCTGTGTGACCCAAGTCAGTGAGTTACATGGGCATGGACACGGCCGTGTGACCCCTATAGTGTTGAAATTTTAAATGTTTCTGAATTTTTTTTGATGTTTCCGATTTAGTCCCGACTTATTTCTAGCGCGTATTTTGGGCCTCGAAGGATTGTATAAGGGATAATATGTAAGTTTTCGATTGGTTTCTGACATGAATAATATATGATATGAAATGTTTGAAATTTCTGCCTGTTTGATCTTTAAACTCTGGTAATTCTCAGTAACCCTATTCCCACGATGGATATGGGTTAGGGGTGTTATTTTTTCCCTTCCTAACTTTGCCTAAACTCGAAAATATTTCCCTTACAAACATTACATGCACTTTGTGGATGAAAGATCTTAGAATTGTAGCTAATTCATACATATTGAACTAGAATGGCAGATACTCAGGGCTCATGCAACCTTACAGCATACTTAGCTTTTCAAGGGTTGAATGCTGAAACTCACCTGATGCTTCTTCTTCTTCTAGTCTGCTTAGCTTTTCCAGACCCCAGAATTTCCATTCTCCAAGAAGCTAAGCAAGACAACCAATTCATGGGTTAAACTTACCAATACCAGTTTAAAACTTGGTTTTTCAAAAACATGCAGAATCATTAAACTGGTTTTTGGAAATCTTTTTCTTCATTTTCTCAACCTTGTGTATACAAAAGGATTAGGAACCCTATTTGCTTACTTGATTTTCTACTTCTTCGACTAATTTCTCACGATCAACACTTCATTCAGAGCTTTTCATGTCTATAGCTACCTCAGAGCAACCAAGGAAGAAGATGAAGAGAATGAGAGAATAAAACATAATTGAGAGGAATTCACTTCATGATCCATTACTCAGCTACTTATAGTCTGTCATGCATGGTCTTCCGCCATATCACAACCATTTATCTGTAATCATTTTGTCCCTTACTAAACGACTGACTGGTCCTAATTCAACTGAATTAGACTTAGATCTCAACCCCTTCCAACTTTAGTTACTATCTTTTCCTAATCTTTTAGTAGAAACCGCCAACTTACGATCTTTTTCAATTTAACCCCTAATGTTCCTGATTTCTAAGTTTCAAGAGAAATCGGGTATGACAACTCTCCCACCCTAAAAAATTTCGTAATCAGAATTTCCTTTTACAGTCAACCACAGAGGTGGACTTAAAAAATCTCGTTCTCATTCTTGCTCACATAATGCTCACGAAAACATCACCCTTCGTTTTAACCAGAATCCTTTGACGTGGTTTCTCTTTCTTACATCTTCTCTATTTTTGCTCTGCCCAATTGTGGTTCCGACAATACTCAAAAAAATATTGATACATATGGGTTAGTAGCCATATGAAATGTCTTTCGTTGGATGCACTTTCTTTCTTTGGTGTTCTTTGTAATTTTAATCTAGCAGACATTTAAGGCAACGTCACCTACCTAACTACCTTACGATTTTTAACCCAAGCAATAACTCGCACTTCCTAGATTTGTTTGTACCATAACCCTACCCATCTTAATGGGTCAGTTCCTTTTTGTCACAAGATAGTTAAGCTTGCCCACTAAATGTTTTCATTCCTTCCTTGGTGAGGTACCAAAGTTAACGTTTGGTTTACAGAGTTCTACTTTAATAGTGATGAAAACTTATCAGCCTTATTCAAAAAGACTTGTCACTAAACGGACTTGTGGTTTGTTCTTATGGGAAACGACTGGCCAGTATCTCTGCCTTAGAAATCATAAATGATTTCTTTTCTTCTGATACGAACAGGTGTTCTTCATATATTGGTTGTTCTGAACAGTTACTTATCATCCATTTAATTTTCGTAACTTCTCTTACACAATTTTGGGTTATAAAAAGACCAGTACAACATGAGGGAAGTTCTTAACCCTACCATCCTTAACTCATTCAAATCTTCTTATTATATTTCACCTCATTGATTTCTATCTTTCTTTTTCCTATCTTTTTACATTATTGGGGTGTAATTCCCCGACCATTCCCGACGTAATATCTTGTAACTAAATCCCTTCATTCCCTGCCTTACTTACCTATTAATTGGCCAACCTCTTAGTAGATAACATAGAAAAGATAATGATTCTTTGTTTATTGGAACACACTCATTGATTATATCATGGTGGGTTATTTGACACCCTAAGACTGGAAGAGTTCTACTTGCTCTTCCTCACTACCTCTCCAGCGCATACTCTTTCTATCCAACACATTCAATGAACTCATTTCAAAGGTTGGAAACTACACATGGATTCCTTACTTGGACCCTACTCAATGAAGCTCCTTCTAATAAGGAGTCTGGTCTATTTTGGGGGAGAGACTCAACCAGTCCACTTATTTCACTTGGTTTTCCCCCAAGAAAATGATTTTCACCCCCTTCTATTCCCACATAGAGGTTTAAACTCAAAACTTTTAAAGGCTTAGAAAGAGGATCTAGAAGGTGGTGCTGACTTTAGTGGCTGTACCCTGACGAAGAGATGCGACTGCAACCTGAGGAGTTAGTAAGCTTTTAAGGAGTGAACTATTGGATTTGGTGCCCTAAGTGTAATATTTTCATCTAAGTACGCTTATTTGTTTATTTTTGAATAGATTCATTGATAAAATTATTAATGAATTTAATTAATATACTTTTTATTATTTTCCTCACATGGTTTTTGCACGTAAAGCAAAATGTTAGCAAATGTTGCTCATTGGTTGTCTAATGTTTAACTAATACTAAGTGGTATTACATGATCGAATTGTAATACAAAAAGATAGCTTGTATTAGTAGACGAACCTAAACATGTACTTAGTCTAATTAAAAATAAGTAAACTGATTGAAGGACTAATATGTTGTTTATCAAATCTAATAGGGGAGATGCCTTATCTTAGGTATCGGAACGGATGACTTCTAGAAGATAGAGATAAAGATGTGACTGACTAGACTGACAGTACATCAGATAGGACCCAAGCAGAAAAGATCTTAAATCCGTTTATGGATTTATTCACTTGTGACGTTCATAGTATGTCATACCTATATTCTGAGTGGATGGAAGAATATGTATGCGTGACTCATACACTTTGATGTATGTAAAACTCTGAGTTCAAATAGATTAGGAACTTAAAGCTTGTGAGTTGGGTGTACGACTTCTGTAGTATGTAGCATCATTAACAATAGTGGAATTCATAGTTCAAAACATGAGTAAATGATATCCTCTCATTGGCTTTACATGGCTGATGAAAAGTAAACGTGGCCACGAGTTATCCGTCTTTGTGATGGATGACTTGATCACTATTTGATAGTAATTGACTTCTCATGAAGAAAGATGTAAAGGATACCATGAGATAAAATAGGATTATATTGGGAGAACATATATTATCCCAAAGAGATCAAGGATATCCTATGAGGGTAACACAGTTATGACAAGGTCATTGGATGAGCACTAAATAGTTGCTTTCGTAATGGTATGTCATTGTGGAGAGCTCAGTCACGATACTATAGTTGAATAACTTCATGACTAAATCATTTGAGCCTCAACTACATATGTCCAATCGGTCCCTTCGCTAGCTTGTTGAAACTATAAATGAATTGCGTGTTTAAATAAAAATGAACGAAATGCATAGAAAGAGAGAAATGGGAAACATTCAAGAATGATTATGGTTTCTTCGAAATAGAGAATTTGAATCATTTGGAAATGAATGTAGGTTTCTAAAATGGAAATGAAAATGAAAATGAAAATTTGCAATCTTATATAGGATTATTTAAAAAAAATATGGAAGAACAAGTTTATATTTTTTGACTGTTTTGAAGCCCAAAAATGAAAATAAACCAGTCGGTCATAGTGAACATGTTGACTTGTGACATATTGAATGGAATTTCTCGAAATTTTATTGGGGGTGAAATCGTCAAAATTTTACCGAGAGTAAAATCATCAAAATTTTACTGAAGTAAAATTGGGATGAGAAAATTATTTAATACGTAAATATTAAAATTTATTTTGGGAAATATAAAAACTGAATCGAGTTGTATCACATTACAGAGTACTGGATCAAAAAGGTTCAGGACGTACTTATAATTGGACCTGGTGTGAGAGAGGCCTAAAACCCCTCATATAACATGAAGGGGGCGACAATCTTAGTAGAAATACAAGGGTGAGTCATTCATCCCTCTCCTACTCTAAGTAAGATGTTTTTCTATTTAAAATAAACTTCTATAACTCTACAAGGGTTCTATATTATTTTCCTATAAATAGATGGCACTGGTAGATCTATTTAGACAACTTTTGAGAGATTGTTACTCTACTGAAAAATAGAGATAATTTATTCTCAACATTTAAATATAATTTTCTAGAATAACAATTTTACCGATTTCTATTAAAGAAGACAGAGTTTTTGCTTTCACCCTAAAATGTTTTTTTCTAGTTTTGTGTTTTGGTTCAATCCCACACTCGGAGCAATTTGTAGTACAAGAATGGAAGAAAAGATTGTTTGGTTGAAAGCTGAAAAACATCAATGATCAGCTTATCATAAAATACCGGTATAATTTCAGTCTAAAGTTTATTGCTGTAAATATCACAAATCGGGTCAGTTTTCAAAATTTGTATTTTTCACTGTGTAAGAAAACTATTTTCAAATTGGATATTTTTTTAACAATTGGTGTGAAGAGATAGGTTGTGTTATGTTTATGGTGTAAACCGAGATCGAATCTCTGTAACACCCCTGACCCGTATCCGTCGCTGGAATGGGGTTACGAGGCATTACCGATCATAAAACAATTCAGAACAGACTTTCTTTATAAGGTTAATCATCTAGTTTTTTTTATGCATTTCATTTCACATACTTATCAAATATGTATACTTTAATTTTGATTACATTTGAATAATTCAAATATAAAATATTTTAATTATCAAACAAATGTTATGCGCATACTTTACACAATCAAACATACATTATTTCCTTTCATATAAGTGAAATATTCCATAATAACATTCGTTTGTCTTATTACTACATTTGCATAACATGAATAAATAATTATATAATTCACTTAGCATATGCCAAAATATATCATCAACTTAACTAATTAAACCACTCAAATAAATTATCCAAAATGTTCAAATAATGTGCCATTTGAAAACGATACATAAACATATTCATTTCATGTCTATTCGGCAACCAATATCTACTAGTACATATTAATTGATTTTCAAATAATTATCAAATCCAAATAGTCATACCTATCATTATTTTATAACATAAGCATACTCTAATGTACCACATATTCTTGACATACATTCTAGTAATTAATGCATTGCATATTATAACTCAAACACAAGCATCATTTACTTTATAATCGAAACACCACCTTTTATCCTTATACATATATACTTTGAGTTAATAAATGAGTCATACCATTTCATCTTGTGCAAAAATATGTATATATTTATATATATAAATATATATACAGATACCGAATCACCAAGTTGACCATAACCCTTCCATATATTTCCACCAAATAACCGAGTACGTAAGTACATTATATAAGCTTCCAAATCAATTCATGATACAATCTATACTTCATAAGAATAAATCAATAACCAAATATAAACATATATCCCATACACAAATCTTATCTACTACGTAATAAACATATCAAAATAAACTTTTTCTATATTCGAACATAACCTATCATCCTTTAATACCAAATCATGGATAACAACTTAACCAAATTAACAACCAAATACCAAATCATGAATAACAACTTAACCAAATTAACAACCAAATTCACTCATCCTTTTATCTATCCATATGTCATAACTGAAACAACCAAATGCACACATCCAAAATTACTAACCAACTTGAATGCACAAAATAGATATCATGAATACCATTCATTCAAGACATATAGCATAATAACCAAATGAACGTAAGCCATAATCAAACAAAACCGTAATAAAGCATTGAAGTTAGGCAATTTTCGCATGGCTTAAATTATACAAAACCAAAATCCAACATTTCAAATTATAATCTAGCCTATACATGCCATAGGTTTGAAAATTCAGCTTATAAAATACAGAAGACAGTCGATAGTGTGATAAGCTTCTCTAACGATTCTCGAGCTCGAAACTTGAATCCAAAATCTATAAAACAGAGGTAAACATGAACACACACAAAGTAAGCTTACATAGCTTAGTAAGTCATAAGCAAATAAACAACTTAGCTACATAACCAAATCATATAAACTAAACCAAATTTGTACTATCATAGTTACTTTAAATCCTTAAACTTACAAATTCATGTATTTTATATGTACTTTCACTTGTATATTATTCATGGCCGATGAACACATATATATATTTTAACAAATTATCATTCAATTTCCAAGCCAAAATATCTTTATCATAACTAGTACGTATACTTTTAGATGCATAAATTCATAGGTCAAAGGATAATAATCAAATACATATTTATATCATATGGCCGAATACACATACATATATATAAGCAAAATATCCTTCAATTTCAAAGCTAAATATTATTATGTGAACACATATACTCATAAATCAGAATACAACTTCTTATGCATAAGCATAGAAATGACAGAATGAACACTTTTATATATAATGATACATTAACAAACTATCATTCAATGACCAAGCCAAAACATCTTTATCATACTAAATACACATACACTTATATGCATACACTCATAAGTCAAAGTCTAACAGTTATGTATATATTTATATCAATGGCCGAATATACCACCAATTGCATATATTCAAAAAATAATTTCAATAATATTCATATTATTTATTTACAAGGCCGAATACCTTTTTCACATTCACATATGTACTCACTTTACTTCAAGCATGTCTTGCAACAAATATTAAGTAACTTACTCACTTAGTTTCAAATAGGTAACAAACCAATTCATACCTGACGATTTTAGCTCACTTTTGCACATTTTATCTCAACTTATCGATGCCTGTTGGACCATTCAGAATTGGATAGGACACTCGGATAGTCACACATATATCGTACAATACCAACGTCCCAGACATGGTCTTACATGTAACCACATATCGATGCCACTGTCCCAGACAGGGTCTTACTCGCTCACATATATCAGAGTCACATATCGATGCCATGGTCTTACTCGCACATCACATATCGAAATCCTATGTCATGACATATGTATCCTAACTATTCCTAAGGTTCATATGGGGCTTTCGGACATCGTAACTCAGTTGAAACGAATGCTTGAACATGGTTACCAAGCTTATTCACATTCGGCATAAGCATATATAAATTCATATTTCTCATACCAGCATATATATTTAGCATTTATCTACAATTAAACACGTTTATTTGCCTATAAACTTACCTCGGACGATGTAAAACGGAATGGGACGACTAGTCGACAACTTTCGTTTTTCTCTGATCCAAATTCAATTTCTTTGGTTCTTGATCTAAACATATTCAAATTCAGCTCATTCAAACATATTTTCATTCAATTTAGTTCAAAAACACATAAATGGAAAAATTACCATTTTACCCCTAACATTTACATTTTACAATTTAGTCCCTATTGCACAAAACTCAAAACATTCAAAATTTCCAGATACCCATGTTTGGCCGAATATTCCTAGTGTTCATGCAAGCCCATATATTTCATTTATTTCACATTTTAGTCCCTCAAATTATTATTTTTTCAATTTAATCCTAATTACTCAATCATCAAAAACTCCAATACAAAATATGTTAATATAAGACATCTTTCATAGTTCATCATCAAACAACAAAAATCATAAGCTATCAACAATGGCACAACTCAAAATATTCATCAAAATCAAAAATTAAAGCTTGGGTCTTGAAGATTACGAAGCAACGATTTCAAAAACGTACAAATTATCAAAAACCGAGCTGAATTCTTACCTTGATTGAGCTTGAATGAAGCCAAACCCTAGGTTTCTCTTGTTCTTTTCCTTTTTTTTTAGTTACGGTGCAAGAACATAAAAAAGTAACATGAATATGGCTTATTTTATGATATGTTTATGTTATATTTACTTATTTTATTAGTTTACCATATTAACCTTAGTTTAAAACTTAATATTATCATATTTTAATGTCCTTTGCCATCCACTTATTTTACTAATGGCTTATATATCTCATGTAGGCTTCCATTTAAAAAGCCGAGTGCAATTTAGCCCCTTTTAGAAATAACCACCTAATTTACATTTTACGCGATTAAATCCTTTTATTTAATCAGACACCTAAACGAAAAAATTAAATCACGAAAATTTCATAGATATAAATTCACACAAAATAAACACAGAAAATAATTTTAAAATATTTTTCTGACTCGAATTCGGGGTCCCGAAATGACCGTTTCGATTAGGGTCTAAAACGTGCTGTTACAATCTCTCTCTTCATCTTATTTGATTAATGTTTGATAAGATGTAACATTCTTGTAATTACTCACATGTTTAGGAGAATGTATGTGAACGAATGCAATATTAAATATTTTTTATATGATTTTTTTTCCAAGCTTATAGTTCTTATGAAATAGATTGTGGACTATTATCTCCATGTAGAATTATTTTTTATTTATAGAATTCTTAAAAGTTGGAAACGAATATAGGGCATAAATGTAATTTTTTCAAATAAGAGTCCATGATGAGGAGAAAATGGAGCGATGACGTCAAAAACATAATGAATGCCTTGTGACGAAAAACTATATAATTTTTTTTTGTTTTTCATTTATTTTTTTGAAATAGAACCATAGAAACCTTGGCTGACAATTTTATTACCCATCTCTTTATATATCTGTTTAATAATTATTTATTATATAATTGTGATATGTATGTATGAGATGACCCACAATTGATATATTAAAGATAATAAGTGTGGTAATGAGAAAATACATGTATTGTATTGTTCCATTTATGTCTTTAGGTTATTGGATTACCGTGAGAAGTGTGGTAATAAAAAGGTGCATGTCTAGGATTGGATTTGTAAAGGAAAGGCTTGGCTTTTAAGTGGTCAAATACGACTCACCTCCCTCTCCTAGGAACCTACCTAGTGCACAGTTCACATTCACTTCTTCATTTTTTCCCTTAAAAGAAAAATTGTGGAGAATCAAAATTGTTTGATTGACTATTGTGAATAATTGAATGTGAAAATTAGAAAATTGTCATAACATGTCATGCATATATGAGATAAGCATGTCATATAGTTTAGGAAAGAATGTCACATATACTTGTCATGCATATATTGATCATACATGATTGAAATCGAAAATTATTAAAAACGTTACATGTTTTTAAAATATTGAGTAGGAAAAAGCCTTAAACAAGACCCTGCATGGTCTCTTGTCACTGAACAGACTTGTGATTTGTTCTTATAGGCAACGGCTGGTCGATATTCCTGCCTTGAAAATCCTAAAGGATTTCTCTTCTTCCTATGCCAACAAGTGTTCTTTATATATTGGTGGTTCTGAATGGGTACTTATCATCTATTTAATTTTCGTAACTTTTCTTACACACTTTTTGGGTTATAAATAGACCAATACAACATGAGGGAAGTTCATAAGCCTACCATCATTTGTATTTCACCTCATTTCTTTCTTTCTTTCTTTTTCCTATCCCTTTACATTATGGGGGTGTAGTTCCCCAACCACACTAGACATAATATCTTATAATTAAATCCACTGCAACAAAATTAACTTTTAGCGGCCTTTTTTAAGGTCTTTAGCGGCGCTTTTAAGCGCCACTAAAACTATTTGCGGTGTTTTTACAAACGCCGTAAAAAACGCCGCTATAGATAACGCCGCTAAAGTTTGCGGCATTTATTTAAAAAAAGACTGCTAAAGAACATGACTTTTAGCGACACTTTTCCCAAAAACGCTGTTAAAAGTCATGAAATTAAAATATATATATATGCATATTATAAAATATTATAAAGGTTGTGAAAAATATAAAAATTTAAAGTTCATTATCAAATTAAATTTTCTATTAAAATTTTAACTTTAAAACTAAATACAAAAATTAATGAATTTAAATTTAGAATTTAAAATAATAAATTAATAACACAATTAAAACTCAAAAGTTAGAACTCAAGTTATCTTAAATATTAAAATAAAAAAAATTTAGAATCAAAACTAAAATAAATAATAAAAATTAAATTAAATATAAAAATATCAATAAAATAAGATATTATAATGAAGTTCCTTAAATGAAATAAGGACTTAAATCATAACCATGTAAAATATAAGATTTGAATATCCATTCCCATGTGAAATATCAACATTGATTATTTAAATTGATTAACTAAGTCAAAATTGCAATTCGTGTTTTTCTTCTTTCAACTCAAATAAAAATAAAATGTTGAAAAAAAACAATTAAATAAAAAATAGAATAATTAGTTGACACGAGATTATTATTAAGTATATGCAAATATGCAAAGTAGACAATTACAAAATAGGGTGTAGTTTTTTATCAACTAATTAGTTGATCCTACTGCAGGTTCTATCTATAATTTGCTTAACTAACATACAAACATAAGGCACTCTAATACTTTTTTGCACATAAAATATCTAAAAGTCACACCTGAATTCAGATTCAGAGCACATACAGTGTCAACTGCATGTTATCATCCTTATTTGCTGCTGCAATGCCTCCCACAAGCATTCGTAGAGGTAAGAGCTAGTCATTATGTGCCTTCTGCAAATTGTTCTTGGACCGCAATCTAGTGTAGTTGGTTTTTCCTGTTCCATTTGCCACCAGTCAAAACATAAAAGAGCTATTGCCACACAAAAAGTAATCATCAAAACGTATACAGAAAAATAATATACAGTTAAATTATGAGAATGCAGAAAATACAAAACGATACCGCTATTCTTAGATCCTACAACATTACTTTCCCATCATAAGATAAAGAAAGTAAATGAAGAGGAGACATATTGTGCCACTTGCAAGCTGGAATCCAAAAACTATGTGACGAGAACTGAAACGCAGGTGTCGATGTGAGATGGAGTTTTAGTGGTTTCATGTGCCTGCACATGCAACAAGTAGGAGAAAAAGAAAGGAAAAGAAAAAAATGAAAGCAACCTAAGAAATAGTATCCTTTTACCCTTTTTTTCTCGGATGAACAAAAATGGTACATCCAAAAATGGCTCATTCAACTAATTTGATATAATTTAATCAATTAATTCAATAGTCAATTAACAATATTAACTATTATGGTTAAAATGCTAAAATTTATATTTTTAAAATATATAAATTCTAATAATAAAATTCAAATCAGCATTTTGATAGAGTCAACAATACTAATTGATTGAACTAACAGATAAAAATTAAATTAAATTATGTCATATCAAAGTTATTTGACCATGATAGAGGGAGAAAACTATAATTTGACCATTTTATTGGTTATTTCAATTTAATTTCAATTTATTCAAATAAATTGATTTCAATTATAATCATCTGAACCAAACTAAATTCTATTTTTTTTTTATAACTAATTTCTTTTACAAATATAAAAATAAAAAAATAAAAATACTTTATACAAATATATTTTAAAAACTAATTAATCAAATGTATACAACGTTAACTAGTGCTAAGAAGTGGTATTTACCTCACATATCAAAGATCTTTCAGTCTACATCATATCATTAAAAATAAGTTCAAATCAAAAATGATCAACACAAGAAGCATACTTCTTGATGGCATTTCTATCTACCTAATCCTCATTAATATATTTTATATATTTCTTATGCATCATGGTATATCTTTTTTTTTTCCATTACTTTATATTGTGTTTTATTACAATCTATGCTAATGCGATATGAATGAGACTTAGTTTGCAACAAGAGGACAAGCATGGATGTAGCCAAATCATCTAGCAGATCATAAAATATGGGACTACAGTACAAATTCTATTTAATAGAATTATACAGAAGATGGATATTCTTGAAGAACAAAAAGGCTTCTTAACAATATAAACCAAAAAGAAACTTACCCTGGGCAGTTCCAATCCCCTTTCTTCATTTGAACATCATCCGTAGCAACCCTCTTTGGACCCTTTGCTTTACACTTTAAGCACCTTGTATTTCTAGAAAAGTTCATGAAACTGCATCTGTAACATAAAAAGCAATGAATAGCCAAGGTAGAATAGAGATAGGACAGTTAAGTGTAAAGTCCAAAAGATAGATATAGGCATTCACCAATAAAATGAAATTCTTAACCAACCTTACTTGACTTCTCCATTTTTCTCTGCAAGATATTATTGCAATTCATAAGCTACCAAACAAACAGTTACAAGCTAGTTAAATCACTAATTATCACATGAGCAGGCTTAAATGCAAAATAACAAAAGGATTATCATAAAGAAGTAACGAAGCTCCTCATGTATGAGAGCATATAGAGTGCACACAAAGTATAGAAAATGGGGCCCATTTTCCTTTACCAAAAGAAAGGGGCATTTGTATTTAAAAAAAAAAACCAAGGGCCATTGCGAGTATAATAAGTTACAGTCTCCACCAACATGTAAAATATTGTCTGCCTCAGCCATAGGGTCCCACAGTTTTCTTCATCACAAATGAAAGATATGCCCAATCAAACTCTAGGATGTTCGCTCCAATCCATAGGCATTCACAGTTGTATTTATACAGGGAGCCTCACAGTTATGCCCATCAAACACTTAATATCTCATTTGAACTGTAGTACATAACTAATGTGGCCATAGAATACCATAAACCACACAGTATAAGTAAGTGAAGACAAAGGAGTAGGAGAGACGAATACAAGTTTGATGGAAATACATTCCAGCACAGCTCGATTCCTACGAAAATTAACACGCTGTACAAACAAAATATTCATGAATTATTACAAGGAACTAACTGCAACCAGTTTTATTCAAATCAGCGTTGGGGGTAAAAAATTTACCGAAGCAACGTAGGGAAAGGTGTTATCCACAGAAGGTGAGGCAAAGTATAGAAATACCTGCAATCAGATGAGGGATCAGAAATGGTCTGATTCCGTGTAAAAGATTTATGTAGAAAAAGAACCGATTATACATAAACTAGAAAAGTGCTTATCCAGATACTTGTACTATAGCACAACACTTACCACGAGTAGAATTGATAATGTAATAAACGGTCGAATATAATGCCGATGAAGTTTCCAACAAACATTGTTGTCACGATATCTGGATTCATTTCCACCAAGTTTAGTATTGCAATGAAGAGGAACAGAAGGAATAAAAGGATTCTTTTCAAAAAAGAACCCATGGAAGGGTCACAACTTACATTCTTTCTTCAGGGTTTTCGGCCATGCAGAGCAAGATGTTATCGAACAGAAACTAATCCTTGAGCGCAAAAATTTAAAAAGCCCACCTTCATGCCTGCAAGCCATATATAAGAGCAATGAACATGATATATATATAAGATACAAGGCAACAATATAGCCTAAAAGGCTAAAAACTAGAAATTTTATTATAAATAACACAAACATTCCCCAAATTACATTTTCCTGAAAAAAAACTTATTCATAATCACATGTTTATCGCTTTTTACTGAGAACATAAGCCATTTCACTTACTTGCACCATTTATAATGAACTTTGATGGGTTTTTGAGATACTCCACTACTTTTTCAAGCTCTTGTTTTGCATCATCACAGCCTTTGACATCTTTAAATGTCTTAACATTCTGCACATGAAGTAATTAATAAGGGGAAAAAAATAGGGTTTAAGAATATCTATTTTGTTTCCAATAAATAGCCCTAGCCCATCATACCAAAACCAAAGTTGCATTTTTACATACCAAAACCAAAGTTGCATTTTTACTTGCATGTCTGCAAAATAGGTTCTTGATCAGCATTTTTCTGATGAACCATGAAATTTTACCAAATTATAATAGTTTCCCTTCAGTTATGAATAATTTTCCAGTAAAATTTTGTCATTGCCCACAGTTTTCATCTTACCAAAGATGTTGTCAAATAGAAATGCAGTTGTCAAATGAAACACGAAGCCATAGTCATCATTAGACAACAAGAAGAGGATTCGAGTACTTGCCTTCTCTGGAATCACTTCTTTGTAAAAAGGACTATATAACATAATGAGAAAAACCAAACCAAATATTTTGAGAAATACAGAATGAGAAAAACCACACCAAATATTTTGAGAAACTTGAATGAGCAAATAACATTAAAAAATTTCCACATGACTGGACCAAAAAATAGCAATGAGGTAATATCTAAAAAGGAAGCAAAACCAAACAAGACAAACCTTGGCTGATGTCTCCGATGCATCCGCAGAACCAATATTTTTGCTTGGTGTAGCCTTACGCTTTTTACCCTTCTGAAACAAGAAAAAGAATCTCATTTGGCCCAAAACTGACAGTTAATCATATCAAAAACTTCATAACATACAACTTCATAACATACAGAAGATTTTGAAATAACATTTGCACCTGTTCCTTGTCAGCAAGAAGAACATCTGTAGTAGCACGAGGGGATTCCAAAAATTCCAATAATTTGGCAGTGACTTCCTCCTTACTTCCCTCTTCGTTTTCTTTATCTTTCACCTCCTCTTCCTCCGATTTCTTGTCATCTAGGGTTTCCGTCACCATAGAAATCACCAGCAAAATTAAAAGGACACTGTACGTTCCCTTGAAAATCTAAAATTAAAAGAAACCCTAACAGATTGAGAGAAAAGGAGTAGCTATGGTGAGTGAATTCGGTGCCGTGAAATGAAAAGGAAAAAGAACTGGGAAATTTGGGGGCAAATTTTGAGATTAAAAGGGAAAAATAATTAAGTACAAACTTTTATTTTGGGATTTAGGGAGCGCCGACAGAGATGAGAAGAAGAGGGAGTAAGCGGGTAACCAAAATTTATTTTTTTGGAGTGAGCAGGATTTTAACCGGTATAAAAAATAAAGGCCTTTTGCGGTATTTTTTAGAAAAACGCCATTAATTCTCGGATTTATAATATGGCTTAACTTTTTACGGAGTTTTTATTAAAAATGTCACTATAGCTCAACTTTTTGTGGCTTTTTTGGGTAAAATGTTACTATTGCTCAATTTTAATTTTTTTTAACATATTTTTTCTATTTTTTTCTTTCAAAATTTTTGTGTTGAGATTATTATTTTTTTAATTTTTTTTAATTTTGAATATTGAACTTTTTAATTGAAATATGGACTAAAATATTAAATATTAAATATTAAATTTTTAAGTTTTTAATTTTTAATTTTTAAATTTTAATTTTTTTTGAAGATTTCTATAATTTTTAAATTAACATATAAAATACAAAAGGAAACTTTAACAGAAATAAAATGGAATTGGTGAATTAAACAAAATACAAAATGGCACAGCAATACAAACATTATTCTTTTAAGTATGGTCCGCATTTATTGTTTAGATTTTTATATTAATGGCATTTAATTATATGTATACACCTAAATTTTGATAGAGATATATCTCAGAATTATATATGAATTTCGGTTTAATGTTTTATTGTGGACATGAAATTCAAATTGTGGTTTAAATGTATAGTTGAAGCTTTAATTTTGATTTAATCATACACATTTTGATATATATTTTTAAAATATAATAATTTATATTTATCTTATTTAGATTTATATTATAAAAAAATCTAAGATACACAAGTTAAGCAGTTCACAATATTTACCCCTAAACACTAAAAATTAAACCCCAAACCTCAAATTTTAGACCCTAAACCCTAAATCTTAGACCATAAACCTACACCCTAAACCCTAAATATATATATATATTACAAGGGATAAAAGTAATTAAAAAAGAATCTTATTGCTTACCTAAACCTTAAAATAAATTAATTTTTTTTGTCATTTTATCAAAAACCCTAAACCCTTAAACTCTAATAGCCTACCCCTAAAACCATGAACAGTACTAAGACCCTAACTATAAAACAATAAATCATAAACTTCAAACTCTAAACCATAAACCCTAAACTCAAAAATTTAATCACAAAATAATAAACATTATATCATGAACCCTAAACCCCCAAGCCATAGACATTAAACCTTAAATCATAAACCTTAAACCCTAAAATAAATTATTCCATCTAATTATTCGAATTGGGAAAAAAGGGGTGATTATTTTAAGGATTTGGATTAGGGAAAAATGGGGAATTATTTCTTACATAATTTAAACTCATAATCCCTAAACCCTAAACCATAAATCCTAAAACATAAACCTTGAACCATGACCTCTAACCCTTAACCCCTAACACCTAAACCTTAAACCCCAACCCTTAAACCATAATCCCTAAACCCATAATCCATAAACCTTAAAATAGTAACTCTTAAACATTAAACCCTTAACCATATACCATAAACCCTAAACTATAATGATAATTAATTCAATATTTTAAAATTAATACTATCTCTTTTATAATTATGTAAGAAAATATTTAACATATAAATTAAAAAATAATTAGTCATATACCAAAAATCTTTAAAATTATTTTAAATAATAGTATTTTATAGCGGTGTTTCTTAAAAAAGAGCAGCTAATACTCGATCTTTAGCGGCGTTTTTAAAAAAGGGCCGTTAAAGCCGCTAAAATCTCAATACAAAACGACGGCGTTTTCTAAAAAGCGTCGCTAAAGGTGTACATATAGCGGCGTTTTAAAAAAGCGCCGCTAATACTCGATCTTTAGAGGCGTTTTTAAAAAGCGCTGCTAAAGCCACTAAAGGCTCAATACAAAACGACGGTGTTGTGTTAATTTTTTTTGCAGCGTTTTCTAAAAAGCACTGCTAAAGGTGTACATATAGTGGCGTTTTTAAAAAAGCGCCGCTAATACTCGATCTTTAGTGGCGTTTTTAAAAGGCGCCATTAAAGCCACTAAAGGCTCAATACAAAACGACGGCGTTGTGTTAATTTTTTTGCGGCGATCAAACATTAACGGTGTTTTCTAAAAAGCGCTGCTAAAGGGTGTACATATAGCGGCGTTTTTAAAAAAGCGCCGCTAATACTCGATCTTTAGTGGCATTTTTAAAAACCGCCACTAATACTCGTTCTTTAGCAGCGTTTTTCATTCAAACGCCGCTAAAAACCTGTTTTGCCGTAGTGATCCCTTCATTCCTCACCTTACTTACCTGCCCATTGGCCAACCTCTCAGTAGATAACATAGAAAAGATAATGGTTCCTAGTTTTCTGGAACACACTCATTGATTATATCATCGTGGGTAATTCGACATCCTAAGAAATTTATTTTCCCTACCTTGACTCTATTCTCAAGGCCAATTCGAGGGTAGTTTCAACTAGATGATACCACTAGCTACCTCCTCATTTATGAGAGAAGACGTTTTATCACACAAGACTACACACTTTCCCTATTTTCGATCATTCTAGAACAAGGCAAGTGTTTACCTCAAGGACCGAAAGAGTTCTATTTGCTCCTCCTCACTGCCTCTTCGATGCATACTTTTTCTATCTAGAAGAGTCAGTGAACTCATTTCAGATGTTTGAAATTACACGTAGATTCCTTAATTGGACCCTACTAAACAAAACTCCTTCTAATAAGAAGTCTGGTCTGTCTTGGGGGAAAGACCCAACCAGTGCTACTCATTTCTCTTGGTTTTCCCCCCAGACAAGGATTTGCAACCGTTCTATTCTCACCTAGAGGTTTAAATTCAAACCTTTTAAAGGTATACAAAGATGATATAGAAAGTGGTGCTGCCTTCGATGGTCGCACCATGATATAGAAGTCTACAGGGAACTCTAAGTCCGTCATGTAACAGCCCGATTTTGGGGCTAGTCAGAATAGTGGTCTCGGGACCACAAATCCAGATTTAATTAAATTATTTTATTATTTTAGAGCCATAGTATGATTATAGGAGTGCATGAAAATTTTGGTGAGTTAATTTTAACATTTGTGAGCACAATTGTGAAAAAGGACTAAATCGCATAAAGTGAAAAAGTCTTGAATTGATTGCTAAGGGTGTTAAATAGCTAGAGACCCAACATTGGGGGTCTTTAAAGGGCAATTAGACCCTTAAAAGAAAGCATGCTGGCCATGAGATAAGGAAGTCAATTAGTCAAAGTGCTAGGTTTTGATGACATTAGCAAATTGAGTAAAATAAAGAAAAGTTGTCATCTTTTATTTTCTTCTTCCATACAATCGAAAATCAGCCATTGAAGGGGGTTTGAAACCTCAAAATTTTCAGCTACTTAGTTGACTCACAAGTAAGTGATTTCCTTACCCTTTGTTGATGATTTTTGCACTTTTGAGACCTTTGAAGCATGAGCTTTCAAAGGAGGGGTATATCTTGCAAAATGGTTGAAGGCCTAAGGTTTTGCCATGAGAGAATTTAGGGTTTTTTCTAAAATTTTATGGAAGAATATGAATCTTAGTTGTGTAATAGAAAACTTTTGTGAATGGTGTTACCATGAAAACACCTAAAGGGACCATTTTGCACAAGTTGTAAAAAGAACGATAATTGTGTGAAATAGAGAGAATTTGGGGTTGTTATAAGAGTAAAAAGAGTTCAAATAAGCTTAAGATGCGAATAAATTCGATAAAAAATGATTTTCGGGAATAAGGGTAAAATGGTCATTTTGCCAAAGTTTAGGGACCAAATGGTCATTTTACCGAAGATGTGAACTTTTAATTGTTTAATTTTATTTAGTGATTAAATAAGTGCATTTTTCTATTTTAGATCAAGAATTGTCAAATCTGAACCTAGATCGGGGAAAAGCCAAGCAAATTGACTAAACCAACTAGTCGCCACATTTTGTAATCCGAGGTAAGTTGTAAGTAAATAATACAACTACATCATTAATGTATGTGTTGAATTGCATTTGATTTAATATAGCATGAATTGCTTGATTTTTTGGAATTAAGATGGTATGATGCTAATAGATATAATAGAGTTCATGTTCGAACCTAGGAAATAAATCGGATATTCATGCCGTGACGTTTGGGTTATTTGTGTGTGAGCTGGTGTAAGACATGTCTGGGAAATGCATCAGCCATATTATGAGATCCAGGGTAAGACCATGTCTAGGACATGCATCGGCATTGAGACGGGAGCAAGTGTAAGACATGTCTGGGACATGCATCGGCTACGAGATGATAGTTAGTGTAAGACCATGTCTTGGACATGGCATCGACATTAAGACGAAAGCTAGTGTAAGACATTTCTGGGACATGCATCAGCTACGAGATGATAGTTAGTGTAAGACCATGTCTGGGACATGGCATCGACTTGAGATATGAGCCAGTGTAAGACCATGTCTGGGACATGACATCGGCACCTTACCCACGTCTGAGGCTTAATGAATATCCGGTAGTGTTCCAAATGGTTCAACGGTGAATGTTATGTTCTTAAGCTAATGAGGAAAGTATAACCGTGTTGTAAGTGGTACAGGTACCTAATTGGTACGTACGAGATATGAGCTCATTGAATAGTATGTGACTAGTATGGATGGTAATGAGTAAGTTATGCCTATGCCTACATTGGTATCATGAGCATGTGGATCATTGATAAAATGTTGTTGTTGTGTACTTACTTATATGCAACTTACTAAGCTTTTATGCTTACTCCCTTTCCTTTTCATTTCCTTACAGTGCCGCCTAACTAGCTCAAGGATTCCAGAAGTCAGAGATATCGGTCACACTATTAACCGAAGCATTCGGTATAGTTGGTATAGGACTTAGAATTTATTATTTTGTCTTTGAGAATTGGCCAAATGTGTTGGCTTGGGTTGGAAACCCTTTAATTTGTATTAAGTTTTGAATGACAGAAATATTCATTTTGAATTTATAAAAGATGCATTCTCATGGTTGAATGAATGTTTGTTATGCCTGATTTAGTTATAGGAGTTATACTTGTTTTGATATTGATTGGTATTTGTATGGAACTATATATGTAAGGGTCGCAATGAGGCTTGGTAAATAGCCTTATACTGTCTACACGAGTAGGTACACGGGCGTGTGTCTAGGCCGTGTGTGACACACGGTCTGCCCCATGGGTGTGTGGTTCGGCCGTGTGTCCCCTACACGTAAAAAATTCAAGTCAATATGCATGGTAATAAACACACGAATAGAGACACGGTCGTGTGTCTCAGCCGTGTGGAGGAAACAGCCCAGCACACGGGCGTGTGCCTTGGTCGTGTGACATTATGAGCATGCTAATGTCAGAAACAGAATACCCAAGTTTTTGCACACGGGCTAGGACATGGGTGTTTCATGGCCGTGTGAGGGGCACGGGCCAATGACACGAACATGTGTCTGGCCGTGTGAAAACCCCTGTACGTGTGAATTAGAAATTAATTCTACACAGGTGTGGGACTCGGGCGTGTTCCAGGGTGCTTAGGCCGTGTGAACCACACAGACCATCAGCACGACTATGTCGAGTTGGTCACACGGACGTGTTGCCCTTCCACACGGGTGTGTGCCCTATTTTAATGACAAAATTTTCATAGTTGGTTTAAGGACCCAGTATTGTCCCGAATGGTTTTCAACGGTCGATTTGAGGCTCGTAGGCCCATAATAAGAAGTTTAATGTAGAAATTGAAAAAGTTTTAAGTTTGGATCGAGTCTGGTGACTTGAGATTTGTTGTATGCATGAAATCAAGTTAGGTAATGCCTTGTGCTCCTCCTCGGCGTGGGTTACGGGTATAAGGTGTTACATTTAGTGGTATTACAGTTATGGTTTAGTTGGTTTTAAGACTAACCTAGTGAGAGTACAAGTCTAGCTATACATGCCATAACTGTATATTGATAGTGTGACAATTTCTGACGATTATAAATTATGTTTCCTTATAGTAAATGGATCCTGATAGAACCACGGCGGAATATGTAGAAAGTAATGTGCCGACTTCTGCTGAAGGGACCGCGCCAATAGAGAGTGAGCCCATAATTATGGGCCAAGGCGGAGGGGCTAGAGAAGCCTACCTCCGGATGATGGACGTTTGGTACACGGAGTTTGTTCGTGCGAATCCAAACACTCCACCTCCCCCACCTCTTCTGATTTCTCAGTATGCCCCGGTTTCTCTGCAAGGCGCGGACATGTTTAGAATAGAGAAACCTCCGGTAGACAAGATTCTGAAATAAGAGGCCAAGGAATTTCGGGCTAGCATAGATGATGATCTAGAGAGAGCAGAGTTTTGGCTAGAAAATTCTATTAGGGTATTTGATGAACTATCATGTACATCTGAAGAGTGTGTGAAATGCGTAGTATCGCTTCTACGAGATTCGACTTATCAGTGGTGGGATACTTTCGTGTCCATCATACTGAGAGAGAGGATCACATGGGAATTCTTCCAGGAGGAATTTCGAAAAAAGTATATTAGCCAAAGATTCATAGACCAAAAGAGGAAAGAATTTCTAGAGCTAAAGCAAGGCCGGATGTCAGTGACGGAATATGAACGTGAGATCATGAGGCTTAGCAAGTATGTGTGGGAATGCGTATCTACGGAAGCCATCATGTGTAAGAGGTTTGAGGACGGACTCAATGAAGATATTCGAGTGTTTGTTGGCATTTTAGAGCTGCGGGAATTTGTAGCACTTGTTGAAAGTGCCTGTAAGGCCGAAGAGTTGATTAAAGAAAGGAGGAAAGCGACTTTTGAGTCGCGGGATTCAAAGAAGAGACAGATGGGGAAACCACATCAGTCCTCATCCAAAAGATCGAGAGAGTTTACTACCTGATCGAATGCTTCGGTGAGATATTCGAATAGGAACAAAAACCGGCAGAACACAACTCGAAAGCCCAGACCACTTCTATCGTAAATATTGGTAGCACTCGGCCAAATAGGCCAGACTGCTTGCAATGTGGAAGGCGTCATTTTGGAGAGTACTGAGGGAATGAAAGGGGCTTTTTCAAGTGCGAATCATTGGAACACTTCATCCGTGATTGTCCTAAGTTGGATGAGAGAGAGAAAACAAGATGTGAAAGCAAACAGTCCTTCCTTAAGGGGTAGATCACAAAAGAACCCCGAAAGTGGGGCTAACAGTAGAGGCACGCCAATAGATGTTGCGGTGCGGTCTGAGGGCAGAACGTCTGCAAGGACTGATGCTTTTTGGGCTCGAAAAGAGGCAGAGTCTCCCGACGTGATCACGGGTACCTTTTCTATCCATGAAATATTTGTTGTTGCTTTAATTGACCCGGGATCTACTCACTCTTATATTGTATGGATTTGATACCTCGTATGAGTATGCTATTAAAGTCCACTGAGTTTGTAATAAAAGTGCCCAATCCTTTAGGCAGACATGTTCTAGTGGACCAAGTATGTAGAAATTGCCCTTTGACAATTAAAGGTCATTGTTTTCCGGCTAACTTGATGCTACTACCATTTAATGAGTTTGATGTAATCCTTGGGATGGATTGGTTGACTCTCATAGTGTTGTAGTGGACTGCAGGAAAAAGATAATTGAGTTGAGATGTGAAGACGGGAATGTTCTTCGAGTTGGACCAGATGAGTCAGATAATCTACCTGTAGTAATATCGTCTTTGACTATCGAGAAATATTTGAGGAAATGATATGAGGCTTATCTAGCTTTTGTGTTGAATACTCAAGTGACTAAGTTGAAGATTGAATCGGTACCAGTGGTTTGTGAGTTTATAGACATATTTGCAGAAGAATTACCCGGATTGCCTCCGGTGAAGGAGATAGAATTTAGAATTGAGTTATTCCCCGGTACAACACTCATTTCTATTGCTCCGTATAGAATGGCCCCGACAGATTTGAAAGAGTTGAAAGTATAGTTGCAAGAGTTAATGGACAAGGGCTTCGCGAGACCGAGCTTTTCCCCGTAGGGTGCTCTGGTACTCTTTGTGAAGAAGAAAGATGGATCGATAAGGTTATGCATGGACTATAGGTAGCTCAACAAGGTAACAGTGAAGAACAAATATCCTTTGCCAAGGATCGATGATCTGTTTGATCAGTTAAAGGGAGTCACTGTATTTTCCAAGATTGATTTAAGGTCTGGCTACTATCAGCTAAGGGTTGAAGAGCAAGATGTATTGAAGACTATGTTTCAGACAAGATACGGGCATTATGAGTTCCTTGTTATGCCTTTTTGGTTGAATAATGCCCTGGCGGTTTTTATGGATCTGATGAGCCGCATTTTTAGGCCATATCTGGATAAGTTTGTCGTTGTCTTTATCGATGACATATTGATTTATTCACGTGATGAGAGTGAGCATGCAGAGCATCTAAGAGTTGTGTTACAAACCTTGAGAGACAAGAAATTGTACACCAAGTTCAGTAAGAGTGAATTTTGGCTTAATGAGGTCGGGTTTCTAGGACACATTGTGCCGGGTGACGGGATTAGAGTTGACCCAAACAAGATCTCGGCCATTGTGGAGTGGAAACCACCGAGGAATTTGACTGAGGTCTTGAGCTTTTTGGGTTTGGCTGGATACTACACACGGTTTGTAAATGGATTCTCTATGATAGCTATGCCAATGACAAGGCTACTGCACAAGGATGTCAAGTTTGATTGGACAGAAAAGTGTCAACAGAGTTTCCAGAAATTAAAGGCTTTGTTGACCGAAGCCCCAGTGTTAGTGCAACTAGAGTTGGGCAAGGAGTTTGTGTTATATAGTGATGCCTCCTTGAATGGTTTGGGGTGCGTGCTTATGCAAGAAGGTAAAGTCATAGCTTACGCTTCAAGACAGCTGGAGCCACATGAGAAAGACTACCCGATGCACGATTTAGAGTTGGCTGCCATAGTATTCGCTTTAAAAATTTGGAGACACCATCTTTATGGCGAGAAGTGTCGGGTGTTCACTGATCACAAGAGCCTAAAGTACTTGATGAATCAAAAGGAGTTGAACCTAAGGCAATGACGATGGTTAGAGCTAATAAAGGATTACGAGTTGATTATCGACTACCACTCGGGAAAAACAAATGTGGTTGCCCATGCATTGAGTAGAAAATCATTCTTTGCGCTGAGAGCAATGAATGTCAGTATGGCTTTGTCTAATATGGGTCAGTTCTAGCATAATTGGGAGCTAGATCGACGTTTCTTCAAGAGATCCGTGAAGCTCAGAAAGGTGATGAGAAATTGCAAGACAAGAGAACTCAGTGTGAGTCGGGAATCGAATCGAATTTTCGTATTGGTACTGATGGATGTATTATGTTCAAATACAGAGTTTGTGTACCCAAGGGCAATGAGCTTATTCAGAAGATTCTGAGAGAGGCACATAGTGGTTGTTTGTCCATCCACCCGGACAGTATGAAAATGTACAACAACCTCAAGAAAATGTATTGGTGGTCGGGTATGAAAAGAGACATTTCAGAGTTTGTGTCTAAGTGCCTAGTGTGTCAGCAAGTGAAGGCTGAACACCAAGTACCTTCGGGTCTACTTCAGCCTATCATGGTCCCTGAATAGAAGTGGGATCGGATCACTATGGATTTTGTGACGGGTTTACCGGTAACTCCGAAGAAAAAGGATGTTGTTTGGGTTGTTATGGATAGGCTAACAAAGTCGGCACACTTCATACCTGTGCGTACCGATTACTCCCTTGAGAGATTAGTCGACTTGTATGTTTTCGAGATTGTGAGACTACACGGGGTGCCCATATCAATTATTTCAGACAGAGACCCAAGATTTACCTCGAGGTTTTGGAAAAAGTTACAAGAGGCATTGGAAACAAAGTTGAGCTTTAGCACAGCTTTTCATCCGCAAACCGACGGTCAGTCAGAGGGAGTAATTCAAATATTAGAGGACATGTTACGATTTTGCGTCCTTGAGTTCCAAGGCAGTTGGGAAAAGCATCTAACGTTGGTTGAATTCTCCTATAATAATAGTTATTAGACAAGTCTGAAAATGGCGCCTTATGAGGCTTTGTATAGACGAAAGTGTTGAACGCCCTTATATTGAACCGAGCTTAGAGAGGGTTAGATTCACGGTCGATTTAGTCAAGGAAACTGAAGAGAAAGTTAGAGTGATTCGTGACTGCTTGAAGGCTGCCTCAGATAGATAGAAATCCTATATGGATTTGAAACGAAAGGAAATTGAATTTCAAGTTTTGATAAGGTATTTTTGAAAGTGTCCCCTTGGAGGAAAGTTCTCAGATTTGGTAGAAGAGGTAAATTGAGTCCTCATTTTATAGGGCCTTATGAGGTTATCGAGAGAGTAGGACAGGTTGCCTATCGATTGGATTTACCACCAGAGTTAGAAAAGATTCACGACGTGTTTTATGTGCCCATGCTACATCGATATAGATCAGACCCTTCACATGTGATTTCACCGTTAGAGGTTGAGATTCACCCGGACATAACTTATGGTTAAAAGCAGATCAAGATTTTAGCTTGAGAAGTCAAACAGTTGAGAAATAAGAGTATAACACTTGTGAAAGTTTTTTAGCATAGACATGGAGTCGAGGAAGCCACATGGGAACCCGAAGAGACTATGAGAGATTAGTACCCGAACTTATTCACCGATAAGATTTTCGAGGACGAAAATCTCTAAGGGGAGAAATGTAACAGCTCGATTTTGGGGCTAGTCAGAATAGTGGTCTCGAGACCACAAATCCAGAGTTGAGTAAATTATTTTATTATTATTTTAGAGTCATGATAAACCGTAAATTATACATATTTTTATCCCATGTTTAATGCATTTTATGGATGATTTCTCATTTACAATTGGTGAATTTGATGCTCTTAATGCTTTAATTTCATGTTTTATACTTAGGAGAGCATAGGAGAGCGAAAGGAACGAGAAATAGGCCAAAAACGGAAAAAATGGGCCAAAGTACAAAATCAACACAGCCTGGACCTCCTCACACAGGCAGACCACACGACCGTGTCAATTTGGCAGGCTCGAGCACAGCCTGGAGTAATCAAACACGGGCATGTGCGATGGGCGTGTCCCTGCCAAGCCCAAGTTGAGTCCAATTCAGAAAAGGCTAATTTTGAGGGCTTTTAGGCATTCCAAAGCCTATAAATACACCCTAGAGGAAGAAGAAAATGGAGATAGAGAAGGGGGTAAGGAATTACCCTAAGAAAGCCGATTGATCCATCTCAGAAGCCAGATTCATCATCAAGGCTGAAGATCTCTCCTCAATTTCCCTTCAGGAGTTTTGGGTTTTCTTTATGTTTTGTATTCTTTATTCTTCGGAGATGTTTTCTTATTTAGTTATGAACTAAAACCCCTAAATACCTAAGGGGAATGAAACCAAAGACGAACCTTGTTATTATTTTCTAAATCGTATGATAAATATTTGACTTGTTCTTAATTATATGTTCTTAATTCTTGTTTTGATATCCCAGGATACTGATTCATGACATGCTCTTATTCAGAGGAGGAATAGACCCTGTCTAAGAGTAGTTTTGTCATAATTAAGTGGAGTTGATTGCGCGCCTAGAAAAAGGGTGACAAGATTTTGCCAGATTAGGGTGAAACCTAATAAGGGGACCCATAGATCGAGTTAATGCAACCCTAGAGTGGTAATTAGAGAAAAGTCTCGGTTATTCAATCTAGGGATTAGAGGTTATTAGTCTTGAATAGGAATAATAACATAACTTAGGGATCTCTACGGAACAAGTTGAATGAATAAATCGTCCGGTTTGGAGCCAGAATAACAAGTAAAGTCTAGGTGGATTTTTCCTTAGGTATTGTTTTAAGTCAATCGATTTTTCCCAAAAGCAATTCCCCAATTCTTTTCTCTGTGCGTTCTTAGTTTAGATAATTAGTTAATTAAAGCAAAACCCCATTATTCTTCGGCTAGATAATAAAAGGATAGTCATTACTAGTACTTTTAGTTCCTTTATGTTCGACAATCCGATCTTGCTAAAACTATACTACTGTTTGATAAGTACACTTGCCTACATAGCGATAATAGTTAGTTCAAGAATGAGTAATTATAAATATTTAAAACCTATCACGAAACCACGCGATTAAGTTTTTGGCGCTATTGCCGGGGAACTAAAATATTAGGAACACTTAATTTTTATTACTTTAACCATTTATTTTTTCTTGCAATTTAATTATTACTAATTAATTTACATTTTCTTTCCCTTGGCAGGTTTTCCTAGTTTATGACTAGAAGAAACCCGTCAGGACCATTACTTTTTGACGAAGAAATCGATCGCATAGTTCGTAGAAACCAAAGAGAAATAAGGCGAAGCTTAAGATACACAGAGAACGAACAAGAAGACGATACTCAACCTCCAATAGAAGAGATTGCTGAAAACCAAGGCAATCAGCTACCTCCTGCAATTGCGGCTAATCAAAATCCTGCTCCACGCACTATGTATGACTATGCTAAACCTTCTTTAACAGGAATTGAATCTAGTATAGTTAGACCTACTATTGCTGCAAATAATTTCGAACTGAAACCTAACATAATTCAGATGATACAGCAGTTTGTTCAGTTTGATGGTTTGCAGGATGAGGATCCCAACACTCACTTGGCGAATTTTCTAGAGTTTTGCGACACTTTCAAAATTAATGGCGTTTCTGATGATGCCATTCACCTTCGGTTGTTCCCTTTTTCATTGAGAAACAAAGCTAAACAGTGGTTGAACTCGTTACCACGAGGGTCTATCACTACTTGGGAACAAATGACAGAAAATTTTTTACTAAAATATTTTCTACCGGCTAAAATGGCTAAATTACATAATGATATCTCTTCTTTTGTACAGATGGATTTAGAAACACTTTACGATGCATGGGAGAGATACAAGAACTTATAGAGAAGGTGCCCTCACCATGGGTTACCGCTTTGGCTTCAAGTACAAACATTCCATAATGGTTTGAATCCCTCGACTCGGCAAATGGTTGACGCAGCTGCTGGCGGAACCATCAACAACAAAACACCTGAAGAGGCTTATGAATTCATTGAAGAAATGTCACTGAATTACTATTAGTGGCAAGTCATGAGGACTAAGCTAACAAAAACAGCCGGTGTTTATAACGTCGACTCAGTTACTATGTTGTCAAATCAGGTAGAATTTCTCAATAAAAATATTGATGGTTTACTTGGTTCTACGCAGGTACATCCAGTAATGAGGTGTGACTCAAGTGGAGGAGGTGTTCATACAGAATATCAATCATTCAATCCTACAACCAAAGAGGAACAAGTCAACTATATGGGTAACAACAACTTTTGATCTCAAAATAACCCATACAGTAATACTTATAATGCAGGTTGGAGGAACCACCCAAATTTCTTCTGGGGTGGTCAAGGGAATCAAAAGCCACAACATCCTCTAGGCTACCAACAACCACCCTACCAAAAGGAAAAGAAGCCAAATCTTGAAGAGATGCTCTCAAAGTTCATATCAGTGTCAGAAACCCGTTTTCAGAACACTGAGACAGCACTTAAGAATCAACAAGCATCGATCCAAGGACTCGAAACTCAGATAAGCCAGCTTTCCAAACTAATCTCGGAAAGACCACTAGGAAATTTACTTAGTAATACCAAATCAAGAGAGCATGTCAAAGCAGTTACACTAAGGAGTGGGAAAGTGTTAGCAGAATCTGAAAAGAAGTTAGCACAAGAAGCCATGGAAAGTGAAAGGAGGGATGAAAAACCCAAAAATAGTAACAAACCAGTGCCAGAGGAATATACACCACCGTTTCCATATCCAGCAAAATTAAAAAAAGATCGCATTGATGCACAATTTGGTAAGTTTCTTGAACTTTTTAAGCAATTACATATCAACTTACCTTTTGTTGAAGCCATCTCGCAGATTCCTACCTATGCAAAATTTTTGAAGGAGCTTCTAACAAATAAAAGGAAGTTTGAGGACTTATCTACAGTAGAACTCAACGAAGAGTGCTCCACCATACTCCAAAACAAGCTGCCAATCAAACTAAAAGATCCAGGAAGTTTTATATCCCTTGCTTAATTGGTAATCTGAATGTTGAAAAAGCACTAGCTGATTTAGGCACTAGTATTAATTTGATGCCATATAAAATGTTCAAACAACTTGGTCTTGGGGAACCTAAACCTACTAAGATGAGTATTCAATTAGCCGATAGATCTGTTAAATATACTAGGGGTATTATAGAAGACGTACTCGTAAAAGTAGATAAATTTATATTCCCTATTGATTTTGTTGTGCTTGACATGGATGAAGATGTAGAAGTACCCTTAATTTTAGGGCATCCATTCCTAGCCACTACTAGAGCTGTGATTGACGTGGGTGACGGTAAATTGGTACTTAGAGTAGGTGACGAGGAGAAGATCTTTAAAATTTACGATGCTATGAGATTCTCTAGGGAATAGGATGATTGATGTTATTTCATTGACTCTATTGATCATATTACTCAAGACTCTTTTCAAGAAATTGTACAAGAGGAGACGACGGAACCTATCCAGCTCAAGACGAGGAGACAAGTGAGGAACCTAATGACCATTCGTCAAGACAAGTAGAATATAAAGGTATTAAAATAAACGATAAACTTAAGCAAAAACCCTCTATTGAGGAGCCTCCCAAACTGGAACTTAAACAATTACCAAACCATTTAGAACACGCATTCCTTGGAAATAATTCTACATTACCAGTTATTATTACTTCTAATTTGCAACCCAAGGAGAAAGAGGAATTAATCCAAGTATTAAAAGAACATAAAAAGGCCATAGCATGGAAAATTTCTGACATTAAAGGAATCAGCCTTTCTTTTTGCACCCACAAAATTCTGATGGAAGATGAATACAAATTGTGTGTGCAAGCTCAAAGATGTCTGAACCCCAACATGAAGGAAGTTGTAAAAGTCGAGGTAATTAAACTTCTAGATGCTGGAATTATTTATCCTATTTCTGACAGTTCTTGGGTAAGTTCAGTATAGGTTGTCCCCAAGAAAGGAGGCATGATGGTTGTGACCAACGAGAAGAATGAATTAACCCCAACAAGAACAGTTGCAGGGTGGAGAGTTTGCATAGACTACAGGAAACTGAATGACGCCACATGAAAAGATCACTTCCCCTTACCATTCATTGACCAAATGTTAGAAAGATTATCCGGGCACATGTATTTCTGCTTGTTAGACGGACTCTCTGGTTACTTCCAAATCCCAATAGCTCCTGAAGATCAAGAAAAGATGACATTCACATGCCCTTATGGTACGTTCGCTTATCGTAGAATGCCTTTTGGATTATGTAATGCTCCTGCCACTTTTCAGTGCTGTATGATAGCCATATTTGACGAACTTGTGGAAGATATCATGGAAGTCTTCATGGATGATTTTTCGGTATTCGGTAACTCTTTCCATTTCTACCTTAAAATTTTAAAACGATTTTTAATAATATTCGAGGAAACAAACCTTGTACTTAATTGGGAGAAATTTCACTTCATGGTTCAAGAAGGTATTGTATTAGGGCATAAAATTTCTAGTAAAGGGATTGAGGTGGATAAATTTAAAATAGAAACAATCGAAAAATTACCACCCCCTAGTTCAGTTAAGGCTATTAGAAGCTTTTTAGGACATGCTGGTTTTTATAGAAGATTTATTAAGGATTTTTCTAAAATAGCTAAGCCTTTGACTAAATTGCTAGAAAAAGATATACCTTTTAACTTCGATCAGGAATGTTTAGAAGTATGTAATACTTTAAAGGATAAATTAATTAATGCCCTAATCATAATTGCACTTGATTGGAACTTGCCATTTGAACTAATGTGTTATGCGAGTGATTTTGCAGTAGGTGCAGTATTGGGACAGCGAAGAGACAAGCATTTTCAACCTATCTTTTACGCCAGCAAAACTTTAACGGCTGCACAAGAAAACTATACTACTACGGAAAAAGAGTTGCTAGCTGTGGTTTTTGCATTTGACAAATTTCGATCATATCTCATATTTTCTAAAGTTGTTATTTACACTGACCATCTACACTTCGCTACCTTTTAACTAAAACCGATGCAAAACCTCAAATCATTCGATGGATTCTCCTATTGCAGGAATATGACTTGGAAATTCAAGACAAGAAAGGAGCTGAAAATCTCACAGCTGATCATCTGTCCAGGCTCGAGAAATCCAATACCAGAGAACTAGATGACGTGGAAATAAATGACTCGTTCCCTGAAGAACAATTTTTCACTATATCTAACTCTGAGGTACCTTGGTTTGCAGACATCGAGAATTTTTTAGTTGCTAACATTATCCCAAAAGGGTTAACACACCAGCAAAAGAAGCGATTCTTTAATGATGTGAAAAACTACTTTTAGGACGATCCATTTCTGTTTCACAGATGTGCAGATCAAGTCATCAGAAGATGCGTTACAGGATCAGAAATATCAAAAATATTGGAACATTGCCACTCAGGGCCAACCGGAGGACACTATAGTGGCACTAAGACTGCATACAAAATACTTGAATCAGGTTTTTATTGGCCTTCGTTATTCAAAGATGCTATCAAGTATGTTAATTTATGTGACAAATGCCAACGGACAAGTAACATATCTAAACGTGATGAAATGCCTCAAAACTATATGCTTTCTTGTGAAATATTTGACGTTTATGGTATCGATTTCATGGGCCCATTCCCCAGTTCATTTGGAAATAAATATATCTTAATAGCAATTGACTACATGTCCAAATGGGTAGAAGCCCAAGCTCTACCTACTAATGATGCTAGAATGGTAGTACATTTCCTTAAAAAATTCTTCTCGAGATTCAGAACACCTAGAGCAATTATCAGTGACAGGGGCACTCATTTTTGTAATACCTAATTTAAAAAAAACCCTTAAGAAATACGGAGTTCATCATAGAACAACCACCCCATACCATCCTCAGACTAATGGACAAGTTGAAGTAGCAATCCGAGAACTCAAACGGATCCTTGAAAAAATAGTAGAATCAAATAGAAAATACTGGGCAACAAAAGTAGACGATGCCTTATGGGCTTACAGAACTACTTTTAAGACTCCTATAAGGACATCACTTTACAGACTAGTTTATGGAAAAATTCATCATCTACCATTCGAAATAGAGCATAAAGCTTTTTGGGCTATTAAATTTCTAAACCTTGATCCCGAACTTGCAGGGAAAAACAGGTTGATGCAGCTGGATGAGCTAGATGAATGGCGTGCCAATGCATACGAAAATTCACGCCTATACAAGGAAGCAACAAAGTGGCGCCATGATGTTCATTTAAAGCAATGGCAACAATTTAAAGTTGGAGATCTCGTCTTACTATACAACTTAAGACTCAAATTGTTTCCCGAGAAACTAAAATCACGATGTTCAGGACCCTTTGTAATTCAATCTGTTCATCCATATGGCACAATAGAGGTAAGTCACCCATTATACGGTACTTTTAAAGCAAATGGACACCGTCTAAAACTTTATAATGGTGAGAATTTTAAAGTCGATGGAGAGGAGCTACAACTCCACAAACTGCCCTGAATATACCAACAAGGTAATAGTCGAGCTTAGACTATAAACAAGCGCTTCTCGGGAGGCAACACGAGTACTAACGATTTTAAATTATTTTAAATTCAAGTTTTAAACATTTAGGTCACTCACAGGGTTTTTGAAGCACAGGTTCCCAACTCCACACGGCTGTGCTTAAGGCTGTGTGACCAACACGGAGGGAAACACGACAGTGCAAAAATAGGGTAAAAGATTTCCCCAAACACGGGCTACGATAAAATGCCACGACCGTGCGACATGGCCGTGTTTGAATCGCTGAATAAACACGGGCGTGAGACACGCCCGTATCTAGCACCCGTGGACAACACTATCGAAATAACACGGGCATGCGAAAACCTACACGACCGTGGAAGAAGCGAATCACGGCAGACATGGCCGTGCGATACGATCACGCAGCGACATGGCCTAGACACACGGGCGTGTGATAAGACCATGTGGCGACATCTTAATTTGCGACAAACACGGCCGAGCCACGGCCCACACGGGCGTGTGCTATGGCCGTGCCACTTAAAAAATTAGAATAATTATCTTATTTTATTTTTCTTTTATTAAGTTTTTAAGATTCATTCGTTTTTAAGATTCATTTTTTCTCCTTTCAAAAAAAAAAAAACTTACCTTTAGAATCCAGCTTGCCATCCAAATTATCTCTAATACTCGATCTCGCCAATCCAAGGATATCATCCGTTCTTAATACAAGAAGTTTCACTCCTCCCCCTATCTTATTTTTATACTCTAATATCTCTCTTTGTACATTGAGGGCAATATACATCTTACGTGTAGGGTGTATTCATGTCACTATTAGAAAAATCCCTAAATAATCACCTTATTCTCATGAAAAACTCTTATATCATATTTAGGATAAATTTTAATTGATTTATGATTTTGATTGATATATCTTGAATTAAAACATAGGCATTATAAATTTTAATTGATTTATGATTTTGATTGATATACCTTGAATTAAAACATAAGCATTTATGCATTGATTGTTTAAACTTTAAGACATTAGAGAATCAAGCATGATAAGTTGATTTTTAAGAATTTAAAATTATAGGTTGTTTCCTCAAGTCTAGGTATTACTTTGAATTGGAATTCACGAGTCTAAACATCAAAAAGCCATAAATTTTTGTGAGATTTGTTAGCCTTTTGAGCATCTATTAATTCTTTCATGCTCACTTTTATTATTGCTTTGAGTGCGTCAATATTGAACTGTTATTCTAGAACTTGCTTGATTATGCATGTCGAGACCACACCATTTGATTTGATATATCAAAATGATTAAGGCACTTAGGATTAACCCACTCATGCCATGAAAAGCCTACCTCCACGATTAACCCCTACTAAACCCCCTTAAGCTTAATAAGCCATTTATTGTATTACCCTTAATATTAACCTTTAACCCATTATTGTTGAAACCGCCTAATTTAATCCCTATTTTTGTCGAGATTTAAGTTGAGGAAATTGCTTAGCTATGTCTTGTTTGTAATAAGTTAGTCTATGAATATTTAACTTGTTCTTAAAAAAAAAACTATCTATATATATTAGTAATTCCATATTCTGAGAAGAAGCTCTGTTGTACGCAAGTGAAGATTAACTCTTTTTCTAGTTAGGCAATTTTTCAATTCAATCTCGATTTAACCCTTTCATTCAGCTTGTGACCACACCCCCTAACCAAGCCGTACTACAACCCTCTAGAGACCTTTTGATTGATGTATCATCTTAAATTATAGTGGTGGAGATTTGATTTTCATGCAAGCCTATGGTAATAAATTTTTATTATTGACTATTGAGTGCTTCATTTATTGTCCTTAAACACCTCGAGTGATTTGAGTGAATCTTTAGTGAGGATGTGAAACTCTGTGATATTCTGAATCAAAGGTAATTACTTAGATGTGGAGAGACACCTATGTTTGCATGATTAAATATTCAACTTGGAATGTTTGAAACTTTTATGTTCTTTTAGTTGAATTCTCAATGTATGATTGCCTATGGATTATTTTGAGATATTATCGATAAGAATTATAAGTTGAGGAGAATTTATTTTGATTATGAGTTGAGGATTTTGTTTGAGGACAAGAAAATGCTTAAGTGTGGGGGTATTTAATAAACTATAAATTATACATATTTTTACCCTATGTTTAATGCATTTTATGGATGATTTCTCATTACAATTGGTGAATTTGATGCTTCTAATGCTTTAATTTCATGTTTTATACTTAGGAGAGCATAGGAGAGTGAAAGAAATGAGAAACGGGCCAAAAATGGAGAAAATGGACCAAAGTACGAAAATAACACGGCCTGGACCTCCTCACACAGGCAGACCACACGGCCGTGTCAATTTGGCAGGCTCGAGCACGGCCTAAAGTAATCGAACACGGGTGTGTGCCACGGGCGTGTGCCATCGGCGTGTCCCTGCCGAGCCCAAGTTGAGTCCAATTCAGAAAAGGCTAATCTTGAGGGCTTCTAGGCATTCCAAAGCCTATAAATATACCCTAGAGGAGGCAGAAAAGGGAGACGGAGAAGGGGGTAAGGAATTACCCCAAGAAAGCCGATTGATCCATCTCAGAAGTCGGATTCATCATTAAGACTGAAGATCTCTCCTCAATTTCCCTTCAGGAGTTTTGGGTTTTCTTTATGTTTTGTATTCTTTATTCTTCGGAGATGTTTTCTTATTTAGTTATAACTAAAACCCCTAAATACCTAAGGGGAATGAAACCTAAGACGAACATTGTTATTATTTTCTGAATCGTATGATAAATATTTGACTTGTTCTTAATTCTTGTTTTGATATCCCAGGATAATGATTCAAGACATGCTCTTATTCAGAGGAGGAATAGACCTTGTTTAAGAGTACTTTTTTCATAATTAAGCGAAGTTGATTGCGCACCTAGAAATAGGGTGACAAGATTTTACCGGATTAGGGTGAAACCTAATAAGGGGATCCATAGATCGAGTTAATGCAACCCTAGAGTGGTAATTAGAGAAAAGTCTCAGTTATTTAATCTAGGGATTAGACGTTATTATTCTTGAATAGGGGTAATAACATAACTTAAGGATCTCTACGAAACAAGTTGAATGAATAAATCGTCCGGTTTGGAGCCAGAATAACAAGTAAAGTCTAGGTGGATTTTTCCTTAGGTATTGTCTTAAGTCAATCGATTTTTCCCAAAAGCAATTCCCCAATTCTTTTCTCTATACGTTCTTAGTTTAGGTAATTAGTTAATTAAAACAAAACCCCATTATTCTTCGGCTAGATAATAAAAAGACAGTCATTACTAGTACTTTTATTTCCTTTGGGTTCGACAATCCGGTCTTGCTAAAACTATACTACTGTTCGATAGGTACACTTGCCTACATCGTGATAATTGTTAGTTCAAGAACGAGTAATTATAAATATTTAAAACTTATCACGAAACCATGCGATCAAGTCATGGTATGATTATAGGAGTGCATGAGAATTTTGGTGAGTTAAATTTAACGTTTGTGAGCACAATTGTGAAAAAGGACTAAATCGCATAAATTGCAAAAGCCTTGAATTGATAGCTAAAGGTGTTAAATAGATATAGAACCAAAATTGGGGTTCTTTAAAGGGTAATTAGACGCTTAAAATAAATCATAGCCGGCCATGAGACAAGGAAGTCAATTAGTCAAAGTGTTAGGTTTTGATGACATTAGCAAATTGAGTAAAATAAAGAAAAGTTTTCATCTTTTCTTTTCTTCTCGCATACACCACCAAAAATCAGCCATTGAAGGGGGTTTGAAAGCTCAAAATTTTCAGCTACTTAGTTGACTCACAAGTAAGTGATTTCCTTACCCTTTGTTGATGGTTTTTTCATTTTTGAGACCCTTGAAGCATGAACTTTTGAAGGAGGGGTATATCTTGCAAAATGGTTGAAGGTCTAGGGTTTTTCCATGAGAGAATTTAGGGTGTTTTCTAAAATTTTATGGAAGAATATGAGTCTTAGTTAATAGACAACTTTTTTGAATGGTATTACCATGAAAACACCTAAAGAGACCATTTTGCACAAGTTGCAAAAAGAATGATAAAAGTGTGAAATAATAGAATTTTGGGTTACTATAAGAGTAAAAAGAGTTAAACTAGGCTTAATATACGAAGAAATTTGATAAAAATCGATTTTCTGCATAGGGATAAAATGGTCATTTTGCCAAAATCTAGGGACAAAATGGTCATTTTAGCAAAGATGTAAAATTTTAATTGCTTAATTTTATTTAGTGATTAAATGAGTGCATTTTTCTATTTTAGATCAAGAATTGCCAAATCCGAACCTAGATCAGGGAAAAGCCAAGCAAATTGATTAAACCAACTAGTCGCCACATTTTGTAATCCAAGGTAAGTTGTAAGTAAATAATACAACTACATTATTAATGTATGTGTTGAATTGCATTTGAATTAATATATCATGAATTGCTTGATTTTTTGGAATTGAGATGGTATGATGCTAATAGAGATAGTAGAGTTTCTGTTCGAACCTAGAAAATAAATCGAATATTCATGCCGTGACGTTTGGGTCATTTGTGTGTGAGCTAGTGTAAAACCATGTATGGGACATGCATCGACAACATTATGAGAGCCAGTGTAAAACCATGTATGGGACATGGCATCGACATTAAGACGAGAGCTAGTGTAAGACATGTATGGGATATGCATCGTCCTCGAGACATAAGCCAGCGTAAGACATGTCTGGTACATGCATCGACTACGAGATGATAGTCAGTGTAAGGCCATGTCTGGGACATGGCATTGACTTGAGATACGAGTCAGTGTAAGACCATGTCTGGGACATAGCATCGGCAACTTACCCACGTTTGAGGCTTAATGAATATCCCTTAGTGTTCCAAATGGTTCAACGGTGAGCATTATGCTCTTAATCTAATGAGGAAAGTATAACCGTGTTATGAGTGGTACAGGTACCTAATTGGTACGTATGAGATATGAGCTCATTGAACAGTTTGTGGCTAGTATGTATGGTAATGAGTAAGTTATGCCTATGCCTACCTTGGTATCATGAGCATGTGTATCATTGATAAAATGTTGTTGTTGTGTACTTACTTATATGCAATTTACTAAGCTTTTATGCTTACTCCCTTTCCTTTCCATTTCCTTACAGTGCCGCTTAACCAGCTCAAGGATTCCAAAAGTCAAAGATATCGATCACACTATCAACCGAAGCACTCAGTATAGTTGGATTTATATTTTTGAATATGGCATGTCTAGGAATTAGACTTTATTATTTTGTGTCTTTGAGAATTGGCCGAATATGTTGGCCTGGGTTGGAAACCCTTTAATTTGTTTTAAGTTTTGAATGAAAGTAATATTTATTTTGATTTTATAAAAGATGCATTCTCATGGTTGAATGAATGTCTATTATGCCTGATTTAGTTATAGGAGTTATACTTGTTTCGATATTGGTTGGTATTTGTCTGGAACTATATATGTAAGGGTGGCAATGAGGCTTGGTAAATAGCCTTATACTGTCCACACGGTAGGCACACGGGCTTGTGTCTAGGTCGTGTGTGACATATGGTCTGCCTCATGGGCGTGTGGTTCGGCCGTGTGTCCCTACACGTAAAAATTTTAAGTTAGTATGCATGGTAATAAACACATGGGTAGAGACTGTAACAGCCCAATTTAGGGCTAAAATGGAGTAGTGGTTTTGAAACCACGAATCCGAGGTTGAAAATTTTATGACTAGGTGTTTAATTTGATGTTTAGGACTAAATTGAAATAGGTGAAAAATGTGTGTTCTAGTTCATAAAGTACTTGATTGAAATAGGGGTTTTAAGTAGAGGTCCTTAAATGGCAATTAGACCATTATACTTTATATGGACAAAAATGGGCATGAATAGGACAAAATTTTAAAGAAAAGCCTTAAGGGTATTTTTGTCATTTGGTAATTAAAAGAAATAAAATGGGAAAAATAAGCCAAAAATTTGTCCATCCATCTTCTTCCTTGGCCAAACCTTGTATGTCCACCATAGCTAGGGTTTTTTCCAAGCTTCCAAGCTCAATAGTAAGTGCATTCAAGCTCTGTTTTTAATGTTCTTTACATTTTTGAAATCCTCGTAGCTCGATTTACCTATTTCTACCAATATTTCGAGTTAGGGTTTATGTTTAAAAATTTACCCATGAATTATATGCATGTATTTTGATGTTTTATGGTAGAATATGAATGTTTGAAGTTAGGAGAACGATCTTTTCTAAGCAATTTTAAGCGAAAACGAGCAAAACGGCATAATCGGTAAAAATACCTATTGCTCATAACTATGTGTTAGAGTGAGAATTTGATGTTGCCATAGAAAGGAAAAATGATCAACATGTCATAAAACATAAGAATAAGGGCTGAAATTAAATTTCTGATCCTAGGGGAAAAATCATAATTTTGTAAAAGTTAGGGGGCAAAAACGCAACTTTTCCATAATGTGAATTTTGGATTGAAATAGATAGTATAAGTGTTAAATGAGCTAAATTTGTTGTTATAGATCAAGAAAGGCGTGGAATAGACCTCGAACGGAGGAATAAAAAGATTTTGGACTAATTTGCAAAATTTCCATATTTTGCATCGAGGTAAATTTGTATGTAAATAATACATTATCTTTATTTACGTTTTTATAATTCAGCATATTATATATATTTTAGCTGATTTTGAATCATAATCGACTATTGGAAGAATGGAAATAAGTAATAGAGAGAAAAATCCCGGTTGAACCTTCGGAAAGATTGGATAATAAAGATGGTACGTAGCTAGGTCACAAGTATGGTTCTGAGTGCACATCATGTGTACAAGAGAGCTACGAGGTACTATATGGTAGCTAGGTCACATGTGTGATACGGAATGTATACCATGTAGACAAGAGAGCTACGGGAGAGGATAAATGTAGCTAGGTCGCATGTGTGGTTCCAAGTGAAGGACACCATGTAGACAAGAGAGCTACGAGATAAACTGGCTCAGTCACATGGGTAGTACTAAGTGTTTACCATGTGTACAAGAGAGCCGAACTATATGAAATATGATGGGTGGAGCTATTTGCTGAAACCACCAAGTATCGAGGACTGATCCGAAGTGTTCAACGGGATGATTTTATGGTGACATTGTAATCATGGACCTGTACTTGTGATGTATGAAATGAGGTGAAAATGAATTGTGATATACATGTTAAAATGAGGTTAATACAAAGAAAGTGTGAAAGAGAGAATTAGCAATAAAACTGTTTTGGACAGTTGCAGTAACGTGAATTTGAAAAATCACCAAAAATAGTAGGAATTTAATTAGGGGCTGAAAGAGAGAGGAAATTAAAGCTTAATGAGTTTGTTTTCATGAAAAAGAAGCAGAGCAAGTAAAGGAATCCTATATTTTGAGATATTTATATTTTTGTGAGACTTGTTCAGAATGACTATGTGATCCCCTGTTCTGATTTTGAAAAATCATTAAAAATTGTACAAAAATAATTAAGAAATATAGTTTATATTATAGATTCCTTATTGAGTCTAGATTTAAAGGAAACAAATTTTATGGCTACGCAACTTTTGTACTGGGAGAAAATCAATTCGTAGTGAACAGGGGTCAGATCAGTCGAGCTGTATAACACGGGAAACTTTAACTAATAAACTGTACTAATTGGCTGACCAAAAATTCTAGAAAACTTTTAGTAAGAATTAATATGAGTCTAGTTTCAGAAAAATTTTACGGATTTGAATTTCAAGTTTTGTAACTTGAGTTATGATATATTCAGTGAACATGACGCAGGAGAGACAGCTTGACCAAATTGGAGTAAATAGTGAAATTTAAAAATAGATATACTTGAGTTATTTTGTAAACATATTAGATTCCTTAATTATTATTTATATACTTACTTACTAAACTATAAGCTTACTTTCTTCTCACTCTTCTGTCTTATAGTGTCATCTAGCAAGCACAGGAGTTAGAGATCATTGAAGATCTGCCTGCACTATCAGTTCTTTTGGTATTAGAACTAAACATTTTGAATTATGGCATGTATAGTAGGCTTAGTTATTTTGTTTCGTGTCATAATTGCCTAGGTATAAAATATTAGTTACAGTATTTGACAGATTATTTTGTACAAACCCATTGAAATTGGCTAATATTGTTAAAGGCGTATGTTATAATGATTCATGATCTAATTAGATGCCATATTTTTGTCTCGGTTTTATTTAATGGTATGTATTATGATCTGGTAATACCTCGTACCTTGTTCCGGCGTTGGATACGAGTAAGGAGTGTTACATTTAATGGTATCAGAGCTATGGTTTAGTCGGTTCTCAAACTAATATAGTGTGTGTAAAAGTCTAGCTATACATACCATAAATATACTGTGATAGTGTGGTGACTCCTGATCATTCTAAACTGTGTTTTGTTTTAATATAGTAATGGATCTCGACGGAAGTGCGGCTGATGACGCTGCTAGTAATGCGCCGGCTCCCGCGCAAGGGACCGCGCCTGTTGAAAGTAGACCTAAGACATTGAGACAGTGAGATGAGGCTCGAGATGCGTTTCTCCAAATGATGAACAATTGGTATACTGAGTTTATTCGAGCAAACCCAAATGCTCAACCTCCTCCACCCCTTCCCATACCTCAAACGGTTCCTGTAGCTGCTCAAGGCATAGATTTGGTAAGAATGAACAAGTCTTCGGTCGACAAGATTCGAAAACAAGGGGCCAAATAGTTTAGAGCAAAGATCGATGATGATCTCGAGAAAGCAGAGTTCTGGCTTGAAAATTCTACCCGTGTATTTGATGAGCTCTCATGTACACCCGAGGAGTGTTTAAAGTGTGCTGTATCACTTTTGAGAGATTCGGCCTATCATTGGTGGAAGACTTTGGTAGCAGTGGTGCCAAAAGAAAGGGTTACTTGGGATTTCTTCTAGGAAGAATTCTGAAAGAAATACATAAGTCAGCGATTTATTAATCAAAAAAGGAATGAGTTCCTTGAATTGAAGCAGGGCAAGATGTCTGTGGCAGAGTATGAACGCGAATTTGTTAGACTCAGCAAGTATGCCCAGGAATGTGTGTCCACCGAGGCTATTATGTGCAAAAGATTTGTGGATGGCCTTAAAGAGGATATTAAAGTGCTTGTGGGAATTCTGGAGCTGAAAGAATTTGTAGTATTGGTTGACCGAGCTCTTAAAGCGGAAGTACTGAACAAAGAAAGAAGAAAAGCTGCTATTGAGGCCCGAGGTGCCAGAAAGAGGCCGATAAGAAAGTTATTTCAATCTCAATCAAAGAGGTCCAAATAGACAAAACCTCGAATGACAGTTTCAGCTGGGGATTCACATAGAGATCGTGGTAAGGCATATTCAGAGTCTAAAGCTCAAGCTACTTTAGTGGCAAGTGTGGATAATGTGCGGTCTAGAAAGCCCGAGTGTGAGCAATATGGCAGGCAACATTTTGGTGAGTGTTGGGGAAACGAGTGAGCTTGTTTCAGGTATGGTTCTCGCGAGCATTTTATCAAAGACTGTTCAGAGAAAGTTAAAGAAGAAAAATTTCAAAGTGCTAGACAGAGTACTACCGCCAGCAGAGGTAAACCACCGAGAAATACAAGAAGTGGGGCTAGTAGTAAAACTGTGATGAAAGATTTAGCGGTAAGATCAGAAGCTAGAGCGCCTGCTAGATCTTATACCATACGTGCCCGAGAGGATGCATCATCTCCCGATGTGATTACTGGTACGTTTTTTTCTCTATGATACTATTGTTATTGCATTGATTGATCCCGGGTCTACTCATTCCTATATTTGTGTGAATTTAGTATCTAATAAGAAGTTGCCTGTTGAGTTTACTGAGTTTGCGATTAAAGTGTCGAACCCCTTAGGCCAATATGTACTAGTTGATAAGGTTTGCAAGAATTGCCCATTAATGATTCAAGGTCACTGTTTTCCGGCTAATCTAATGTTGTTACTATTTGATGAGTTTGACGTTATCTTAGGAGTGGACTGGTTGACATTGTATGATGCCAAGGTAAATTGTAAACAGAAAACACTAGAGTTGAAATGTGAAAATGGTGAAATTTTATGGGTTGAAACAGATGAATCAAATAAATTCCCTGTGGTGATTTCGCACATGTCTGCACAGAAATACATAAGGAAAGGGTGTGAAGCTTATCTTGCCTATGTAAATTATACTGAGATGTCTGAAATAAAGCTTGAATCAGTGCCGACAGTCTGTGAATTTCCAGATGTATTTCCAGAGGAATTGCCTAGGTTGCCTCCGAACAGAGGGATAAAGTTTGCCATTGATTTGTTGCCGGGGACTGCACCGATCTCAATTGCTCCATATAGAATGGCTCCGACTGAATTAAAAGAATTGAAGGCTTAGTTGCAAGAGTTAACAGACAAGGGATTTGTGAGACCGAGTTTCTCTCCCTGGGGTGCTCCTGTATTGTTCGTAAAGAAGAAAGAGGGCTCAATGAGACTTTGCATTGATTACCATCAGCTCAATAAGGTGACTATAAAGAACAAGTACCCGTTACCGAGGATTGACGATTTATTTGACCAGTTGAAGGGGGAAACAGTGTTTTCGAAGATTGATTTGATATCCAGTTACTACTAATTGAGTGTTAAAGAGTCAGATGTGCCGAAAATCGCCTTTTGGACAAGGTATGGACATTATGAGTTCCTTGTGATGCCTTTCGGCTTAACTAATGCTCCAGCTATAATTATGGACTTGATGAACCAAATCTTTCGACCATATTTGGATAAGTTTGTGGTAGTGTTCATAGATGACATCCTAATTTATTCTCGGGACGAGTCTGAGCACACCGGACACTTGAGAACCATATTGCAGATCTTGAGAGAAAAGAAATTGTTTGCTAAGTTTAGCAAAAGTGAGTTCTGGTTTCGTGAAGTTGGAATTTTGGGACATATAGTCTCAGGTGATGGTATTCGGGTGGATCCGAGCAAAATTTCTGCGATCGTTGATTGGAAACCGCCAAAGAATGTATCTGAGGTTAGAAGCTTTTTAGGCTTGGCCGAGTATTATAGACGTTTTGTCGAGGAAATTTTCGATGATTTCCTCTCCTGTGAGTAAGTTGCTGCAAAAGAATGTTAAGTTTGAATGGACTGATAAATATCAGCAGAGTTTTGAAAAGCTGAAAGCACGATTGATTGAAGCACCGATTTTAGTACAGCCCGAGCCAGGGAAAGAGTTCGTAATTTATAGTGATGCGTCATTGATAGGCCTTGGATGTGTGCTGATGCAAGAGGGTAAAGTGGTAGCTTATGCCTCGAGACAGTTAAAACCGCATGAGAAGAACTATCCTACACATGATTTGGAATTGGCAGCTATTGTCTTTGCCTTGAAGATCTGGCGTCATTATTTGTATGGTGAAAAATGCCGAATTTTTACTGATCACAAAAGTTTGATGTATTTTATGAATCAAAAGGATTTGAATCTGCGACAGCGGAGATAGCTTGAATTATTGAAAGATTATGAGCTAGTGATTGATTATCATCCGGGGAAGGCGAATATAGTTACTGGCACCTTGAGCAGGAAATCTCTTTTTACTTTGAAAGCCATGAATACAATGTTAGCATTGTCTAATGATGGGTCAATCTTGGCAGAGATGAGGGCTAAAGTTTTATTTCTCCAGCTAATTTGTGATGCTCAAAAGAATGCTAGTGAGTTGCGAACCAAGAGAACTCAGTGCGAATCGGGTTACGATTCAGATTTTCGAGTTGAACCAGATGACTGTTTGATGTTTTGAGACAGGATATGTGTACCAAAAATTGATGAATTGATTCAGAAGATATTACATGAGGTGCATAGTGGTTGTTTGTCAGTTCACCCTGGTAGCACAAAAATGTATAATGATTTAAAGAAGTTATATTGGTGGCTAGGCATGAAAAGAGACATTTCTGAATTTGTAACCAAGTGTTTGATCTGTCAAAAAGTAAAAGCTGAGCATCAAGTGCCTTCAGGATTACTCCAACTGGTGATGGCACCTGAGTGGAAATGGGATAGGATTACCATGGATTTTGTAACCGGTTTGCCTTTAACTCCTAAAAAGAAGAACTTTGTCTGGGCAGTGGTTGATAGGTTAACAAAGTCGGCTCACTTTATACCGGTACGTACCGATTACTCACTTGATAAATTAGCTGAATTATATATTGCTGAAATTGGGAGGTTGCACGGGGTACCTATGTCTATAATATCAGATAGAGATCCGAGGTTTACCTCGAGATTCTAGAAAAAGTTACAAGAAGCTTTGGGTACAAAATTGAATTTTAGTACCGTTTTTCATCCACAATCAGATTGTCAGTCAGAAAGAAGAATCCAACTACTCGAAGATATGCTTAGATGCTGTGTTTTAGAATTTGAAGGAAGTTGGGAGAAATATCTACCTTTGGTTGAATTTCCCTACAATAACAGTTTTTAGTCGAGTATACAGATGGCACCATATGAAGCCTTGTATGGTCGCAAGTGTCAGACTCATTTATATTGGATCGAACTTAGTGAGAAACAGATTCACGGAGTTGATTTAGTTAAAGAAATCGAAGAGAAAGTAAAAGTAATTCGTAATTGCTTGAAAGCTGCTTCAGATCGACAAAAGTCATATGCAGATTTAAAAAGAAAAGAGATTGAATTTCAGGTGGGTGATAAAGTGTTCTTGAAGGTGTCACCATGGAAGAAGATTCTGAGATTTAGCTGAAAAGGCCAGTTGAGTCCGCGTTTTATTGGGCCGTACAAGATTATTGAAAGGATTGGACCATTGGCATATCGGTTGGCCTTACCGGCAGAGTTAGAAAGAATTCATAACGTGTTTCATGTATCAATGTTGCGAAGTTATCGTTTATGACTAGATGTTTAATTTGATGTTTAGGACTAAATTGAAATAGGTGAAAAATGTGTGTTCTAGTTTATAAAGTACTTAATTGAAATGGGGGTTTTAAGTAGAGGTCCTTAAATGAATTTGACCATTATACTTTATATGGACAAAAATGGCATGAATAGGACAAAATTTTAAAGAAAGGCCTTAAGGGTATTTTTTGTCATTTGGTAATTAAAAGAAATAAAATGGGAAAAATAAGCCAAAAGTTTGTCCATCCATCTTTTTTCCTTGGCTGAACCTTGTATGTCCACCATAGCTAGGGTTTTTTCCAAGCTTTCAAGCTCAATAGTAAGTGCATTCAAGCTCCGTTTTTAATGTTCTTTACATTTTTGAAATCCTCGTAGCTCGGTTTACCTATTTCTACCATTATTTCGAGTTAGGGTTTATGTTTAAAAAGTTACCCATGAATTATATGCATGTATTTTGATGTTTTATGGTAGAATATGAATGTTTGAAGTTAGGAGAACGATCTTTTCTAAGCGATTTTTAGCGAAAGCGAGCAAAACGACATAATCGGTAAAAATACCTATTGTTCATAACTATGTGTTAGAGTTAGAATTTGATGTTTCCATAGAAGGGAAAAATGATCAGCATGTCATAAAAAATAAGAATAAGGGCTGAAATTAAATTTCCGAGCCTAGGAGCAAAATCGTAATTTTGTAAAAGTTAGGGGGCAAAAACATAATATTTCCATAATGTGATTTTTGGATTGAAATAGATAATATAAGTGTTAAATGAGCTAAATGTGTTGTTATAGATCAAGAAAGGCGTGGAATAGACCTCAAACGGGGGAAGGAAAAGATTTTAGACTAAATTGCAAAATTTCCATATTTTGCACTTAGGTACGTTTGTATGAAAATAATACATTATCTTTATATACGTTTTTATATTTTAGCATATTTTATATATTTTAGCTGATTTTGAATCATAATCGACTATTGGAGGAATGAAAATAAGTGATAAAGAGAAAAATCCCGGTTGAACCTTCGGAAAGATTGGATAATAAAGATGGTACATAGCTAGGTCACGTGTATGGTGCTGAGTGCACATCATGTGTACAAGAGAGCTACGAGGTACTATATGGTAGCTAGGTCACATGTGTGATACGGGATGTATACCATGTAGACAAGAGAGCTACGGGAGAGGATAAATGTAGCTAGGTCGCATGTGTGGTTCCAAGTGAAGGACACCATGTAGACAAGAGAGCTACGAGATAAACTAGCTCGGTCACATGGGTAGTACTAAGTGTTCACCATGTGTACAAGAGAGCCGAACTATATGAAATATGATGGGTGGAGCTATTTGCTGAAACCACCAAGTATCGAGGACTGATCCGAAGTGTTCAACGGGATGATTTTATGGTGACATTGTAATCATGGACCTATACTTGTGATGTATGAAATGTGGTGAAAATGAATTGTGATATACATGTTAAAATGAGGTTAATACAAAGAAAGTGTGAAAGAGAGAATTAGCAATAAAACTGTTTTGGACAGTTGCAGTAACGTGAATTTGAAAAATCACCAAAAATATTAGGAATTTAATTAGGGGCTGAATGAGAAAGGAAATTAAAGCTTAATGAGTCTATTTTAATGAAAAAGAAGCAGAGCAAGTAAAGGAATCCTATATTTTGAGATATTTATATTTTTGTGAGACTTGTTTAGAATGACTATGTGATCCCTTGTTCTAATTTTGAAAAATCATTAAAAATTGTACAAAAATAATTAAGAAATATAGTTTATATTCATAGATTCCTTATTGAGTCTAGAATTAAAGGAAAAAAAATTTATGGCTATGTAACTTTTGTACTGGGAGAAAATCAATTCGTAGTGAATAGAGGTTAGATCAGTCGAGCTGTATAATAGGGGAAATTTTAACTAATAGACTGTACTAATTGGCCTAACCAAAAATTCTAGAAAAATTTTAGGAAGAATTAATATGAGTCTAGTTTCAGGAAAATTTTACGGATTTGAATTTCAAGTTTCGTAACTCGAGTTATGATTTATTCAGTGAACATGACGCAGGAGAGACAGCTTGACTAAATTGGAGTAAATAGTGAAATTTAAAAATAGATATACTTGAGTTATTTTGTAAACATATTAGATTCCTTAATTATTATTTATATACTTACTTAGCTATAAGCTTACTTTCTTTTCTCTCTTCTGTCTTATAGTGTCATCCAGCAAGCACAGGAGTTAGAGATCATTGAAGATCTGCCCGCACTATCAGTACTTTTGGTATTAGAACTAAACATTTTGAATTATGGCATGTATAGTAGGCTTAGTTATTTTGTTTCGTGTCATAATTGCCTAGGTATAAAATATTAGTTACAGTATTTGACAAATTATTTTGTACAAACCTATTGAAATTGGCTAATATTGTTAAAGGCATATGTTATAATGATTCATGATCTAATTGGATGCCATATTTTTGTCTCGGTTTTATTTAATGGTATGTATTATGATCTGGTAATACCTCGTACCCTGTTCCGGCGTTGGATACGAGTAAGGGGTGTTACATTTAGTGGTATCAGAGCTATCGTTTAGTCGGTTCTCGGACTAATATAGTGTGTGTAAAAGTCTAGCTATACATGCCATAAATATACTGTGATAGTGTGGTGACTCCTGATCATTCTAAATTGTGTTTTGTTTTAATATAGTAATGGATCTCGACGGAAGTGCGGCTGATGACGCTGCTAGTAATGCGTCGGCTCCCGCGCAAGGGACCGCGCCTGTTGAAAGTAGACTTGAGACATTGAGACAGGGAGATGAGGCTAGAGATGCCTTTCTCCAAATGATGAACAATTGGTATACTGAGTTTATTCGAGCAAACCCAAATGCTCAACCTCCTCTATCCCCTCCCATACCTCAGACGGTTCCTGTAGCTGCTCAAGGAATAGATTTGGTAAGAATGAACAAGCCTCCGGTCGACAAGATTCGAAAACAAGGGGCCGAAGAGTTTAGAGCAAAGATCGATGATGATCCCGAGAAAGCGGAGTTCTGGCTTGAAATTTTTACCCGTGTATTTGTTAAGCTCTCATGTACACCTGAAGAGTGTTTAAAGTGTGCTGTATCACTTTTGAGAGATTCGGCCTACCATTGGTGGAAGACTTTGGTAGCAGTGGTGCCAAAAGAAAGGGTTACTTGGGATTTCTTCTAGGAAGAATTCAGAAAGAAATACATAAGTTAGCGATTTATTGATCAAAAACGGAAGGAGTTCCTTGAATTGAAGTAGGGCAAGATGTCTGTGGCAGAGTATGAACGCGAATTTGTTAGACTCAGCAAGTATGCCCAGGAATGTGTGTCCACCGAGGCTATTATGTGTAAAAGATTTGAGGATGGCCTTAATGAGGATATTAAAGTGCTTGTAGGAATTCTGGAGCTGAAAGAATAAGTAGTATTGGTTGACCGAGCTCTTAAAGCCGAAGAATTGAACAAAGAAAGAAGAAAAGCTGCTATTGAGGCCTGAGATGCCAGAAAGAGGCCGATAAGCAAGCCATTTCAATCTCAATCAAAGAGGTCCAAAGAGACAAACCCTCGAATGACAGTTTAAGCTGGGGATTCACACAGAGATCGTGGTAAGGCATATTCGGGGTCTAAAGCTCAAGCTATTTCAGTCGCAAGTGTGGATAATGTGCTGTCTAGAAAGCCCGAATGTCAGCAATGTGGCTGGCAACATTTTGGTGAGTGTTGGGGAAACGAGAGAGCTTGTTTCAGGTGTGGTTCTCGCGAGCATTTTATCAGAGACTGTCCGGAGAAAGTTAAAGAAGAAAAATTTTAGTGTGCTAGACAGAGTACTACCGCCAGCAAAGGTAGACCACCGAGAAATACTGGAAGTGGGGCTAGCAGTAAAACTGTGATGAAAGATTCAGCGGCAAGATCAGAAGCTAGAGCGCCTGCTACAGCTTATACCATACGTGCCCGAGAGGATGCATCATCTCCTGATGTGATTACTGGTACATTTTTTCTCTATGATACTATTGTTATTGCATTGATTGATCCCGGGTCTACTCATTCCTATATTTGTGTGAATTTAGTATCTAATAAGAAGTTGCCTGTTGAGTTTACTGAGTTTGCGATTAAAGTGTCGAACCCCTTAGGCCAATATGTACTAGTTGATAAGGTTTGCAAGAATTGCCCATTAATGATTCAAGGTCACTGTTTTCCAGCTAATCTAATGTTGTTACTATTTGATGAGTTTGACGTTATCTTAGGAGTGGACTGGTTGACATTGTATGATGCCAAGGTAAATTGTAAACAGAAAACACTAGAGTTGAAATGTGAAAATGGTGAAATTTTATGGGTTGAAACAGATGAATCAAATAAATTCCCTATGGTGATTTCGCACATGTCTGCACAGAAATACATAAGGAAAGGGTGTGAAGCTTATCTTGCCTATGTAAATTATACTGAGATGTCTGAAATAAAGCTTGAATCAGTGCCGATAGTCTGTGAATTTCCAGATGTATTTCCAGAGGAATTGCCTGGGTTACCTCCGAACAGAGAGATAAAGTTTGCCATTGATTTGTTACCGGGGACTGCACCGATCTCGATTGCTCCATATAGAATGGCTCCGACTAAATTAAAAGAATTGAAGGCCTAGTTGCAAGAGTTAATAGACAAGGGATTTGTGAGACCGAGTTTCTCTCCCTAGGGTGCTCCTGTATTGTTCGTAAAGAAGAAAGATGGCTCAATGAGGCTTTACATTGATTACCGTCAGCTCAATAAGGTGACTATAAAGAACAAGTACCCGTTACCGAGGATTGATGATTTATTCGACCAGTTGAAGGGGGCAACATTGTTTTCAAAGATCGATTTGAGATCCGGTTACTACCAATTGAGAGTTAAAGAGTCAGATGTGCCGAAAACCGCCTTTAGGACAAGGTATGGACATTATGAGTTCCTTGTGATACCTTTCGGCTTAACTAATGCTCCAGCTATATTCATGACTTGATGAACCGGATCTTTCGACCATATTTGGATAAGTTTGTAGTAGTGTTCATAAATGACATCCTAATTTATTCTCGAGACGAGTCTGAGCACACCGGACACTTGAGAACCATATTGCAGATCTTGAGAGAAAAGAAACTGTTTGCTAAGTTTAGCAAAACTGAGTTTTGGCTTCGTGAAGTCAGATTTTTGGGACATATAGTCTCAGGTGATGGTATTCGGGTGGATCCGAGCAAAATTTCTGCGATCGTTGATTGGAAACGGCCAAAGAATGTATCTGAGGTTAGAAGCTTTTTAGGCTTGGCTGGGTGTTATAGCCGTTTTGTCGAGGGATTTTCGATGATTGCCTCTCCAATGACTAAGTTGTTGCAAAAGAATGTTAAGTTTGAATAGACTGATAAATGTCAGCAGAGTTTTGAAAAGCTGAAAGCACGATTGACTGAAGCACCGATTTTAGTACAGCCCGAGCCAGGGAAGGAGTTCGTAATTTATAGTGATGCATCATTGACAGGCCTTGGATGTGTGCTGATGCAAGAGGGTAAAGTGGTAGCTTATGCCTCGAGATAGTTAAAACCGCATGAGAAGAACTATCCTACACATGATTTGGAATTGGCAGCTGTTGTCTTTCCCTTGAAAATCTGGTGTCATTATTTGTATGGTGAAAAATGCCGAATTTTTACTGATTACAAAAGTTTGAAGTATTTGATGAGTCCAAAGGATTTGAATCTGCGACAGCGGAGATGGCTTAAATTATTGAAAGATTATGAGCTAGTGATTGATTATCATCCGGGGAAGGCGAATATAGTTGCTGATACCTTGAGCAGGAAATCTCTTTTTACTTTGAGAGCCATGAATACGAGGTTAGCATTGTCTAATGATGGGTCAATCTTGGCAGAGATGAGGGCTAAACCGTTATTTCTCCAGCTAATTTGTGATGCTCAAAAGAATGATAGTGAGTTGTGAACTAAGGGAACTCAGTGCGAATCGAGTTACGACTCAGATTTTCGTGTTGGACCAGATGACTGTTTGATGTTTCGAGACAGGATATGTGTACTGAAAAATGATGAATTGATTCAGAAGATATTACATGAGGCGCACAGTCGTTGTTTGTCAATTCACCTTGGTAGCAAAAAAATGTATAATGATTTAAAGAAGTTATATTGGTGGCCAGGCATGAAAAGAGACATTTCTGAATTTGTAACCAAGTGTTTGATCTGTCAACAAGTAAAAGCTGAGCATCAAGTGCCTTCAGGATTACTCCAACCGGTGATGGTACCTGAGTGGAAATGGGATAGGATTACCATGGATTTTGTAACCGATTTGCCTTTAACTCCCAAAAAGAAGAATGATGTCTGGGTAGTGGTTGATAAGTTAACAAAGTCGGCTCACTTTATACCGGTACGTACCGATTATTCACTTGATAAATTAGCTGAATTATATATTGCTGAAATTGTGAGGTTGCACGGGTACCTATGTCTATAATATCAGATAGAGATCCGAGGTTTACCACGAGATTCTGAAAAAAGTTACAAGAAGCTTTGGGTACAAAATTCAATTTTAGTACCGCGTTTCATCCGCAATCAGATGGTCAGTCAGAAAGAATAATCCAAGTACTCGAAGATTTGCTTAGATGCTATTTTTAGAATTTGAAGGCAGTTGGGAGAAATATCTACCTTTGGTTGAATTTGCCTACAATAACAGTTTTCAATCGAGTATACAGATGGCACCATACGAAGCCTTGTATGGTCGCAAGTGTCGGACTCCTTTATATTGGATCGAACTTAGTGAGAAACAGATTCACGGAGTTGATTTAGTTGAAGAAATCGAAGAGAAAGTAAAAGCAATTCATGATTGCTCGAAAGATGCTTTAGATCGACAAAAGTCATATGCAGATTTAAAAAGAAAAGAGATTGAATTTCAGGTGGGTGATAAAGTGTTCTTGAAGGTGTCACCATGGAAGAAGATTCTGAGATTTAGCTGAAAAGGCAAGTTGAGTCTGCGTTTTATTGGGCCGTACGAGATTATTGAAAGGATTGGACCATTGGCATATTGGTTGGCCTTACCGGCAGAGTTAGAAAGAATTCATAACGTGTTTCATGTATCAATGTTGTGACGTTATCATTCTGATCCTTCACATGTAATTTCTCCAACAGAAATTGAGATTTGATCGGACTTGACCTATGATGAGGAATCGATTAAGATTTTGGCTCGAAAAGTGAAACAATTGAGGAAGAAAAGTATAGCTTTAGTGAAAGTGTTATGGCAAAGACGTGGGGTAGAAGAAGCTACGTGGGAACCGGAGGAAGCCATGAGAAAACAGTACCCAAACCTTTTTACTGGTAAGATTTTTAGGGATGAAAATCCCTAAAGGGGGAAAGTTGTGACAGCCCGATTTAGGGCCAAAACAGAATAGTGGTTTCAAAACCACGAATCCGAGGTTGAAAATTTTATGACTAGGTATTTAATTTGATGTTTAGGACTAAATTGAAATAGGTGAAAATGTGTGTTCTAGTTCATAAAGTACTTGATTGAAATGGGGGTTTTAAGTAGAGGTCCTTAAATGGCAATTAGACCATTATACTTTATATGGACAAAAATGGGCATGAATAGGACAAAATTTTAAAGAAAGGCCTTAAGGGTATTTTTGTCATTTAGTAATTAAAAGAAATAAAATGGGAAAAATAAGCCAAACTTTTGTCCATCCATCTTCTTCCTTGGCCGAACCTTGTAAGTCTACCATAGCTAGGGTTTTTTCCAAGCTTTCTAGCTCAATAGTAAGTGCATTCAAGCTCCGTTTTTAATGTTCTTTACATTTTTGAAATCCTCGTAGCTCGGTTTACCTATTTCTACCATTATTTCGAGTTAGGGTTTATGTTTAAAAATTTACCCATGAATTATATGCATGCATTTTGTTGTTTTATGATAGAATATGAATGTAAATAATACATTATCTTTATTTACGTTTTTATATTTCAGCATATTTTATATATTTTAGCTAATTTTGAATAATAATCGACTATTGGAAGAGTGGAAATAAGTAATAAAGAGAAAAATCCCGGTTGAACCTTCGGAAAGATTGGATAATAAAGCTGGTACGTAGCTAGGTCACATGTATGGTGCTGAGTGCATACCATGTGTACAAGAGAGCTACGAGGTACTATATGGTAGCTAGGTCACATGTGTGATACGGGATGTATACCATGTAGACAAGAGAGCTGCGGGAGAGGATAAATGTACCTAGGTCGCATGTGTGCTTCCAAGTGAAGGACACCATGTAGACAAGAGAGCTACGAGATAAACTGGCTCGGTCACATGGGTAGTACTAAGTGTTCACCATGTGTACAAGAGAGCCGAACTATATGAAATATGATGGGTGGAGCTATTTGCTGAAACCACCAAGTATCGAGGACTGATCCGAAGTGTTCAACGAGATGATTTTATGGTGACATTGTAATCATGGACCTATACTTGTGATGTATGAAATGTGGTGAAAATGAATTGTGATATACATGTTAAAATGAGGTTAAGACAAAGAAAGTGTGAAAGAGAGAATTAGCAATAAAACTGTTTTGGACAGTTGCAGTAACGTGAATTTGAAAAATCACCAAAAATAGTAGGAATTTAATTAGGGGCTGAATGAGATAGGAAATTAAATCTTAATGAGTCTATTTTCATTCAAAATAAATAGAGCAAGTAAAGGAATCCTATATTTTGAGATATTTATATTTTTGTGAGACTTGTTTAGAATGACTATGTGATCCCCTGTTCTGACTTTGAAAAATCATTAAAAATTGTAAAAAAAATAATTAGGAAATATATTTTATATGTATAGATTCCTTATTGAGTATAGATTTAAAATAAACAAATTTTATGGCTATGTGCCTTTTTTACTGGGAGAAAATCAATTCGTAGTGAACAGAGGTCAGATCAGTCGAGTTGTATAACAGGGGAAACTTTAACTAATAAACTGTACTAATTGGCTGGACCAAAAATTCTAGAAAAATTTTAGTAAGAATTAATCTGAGTCTAGTTTCAGGAAAATTTTACGGATTTGGATTTTGAGTTTCGCAACTTGAGTTATGATTTATTCAGTGAACATGACGCAGGAGAGACAGCTTGACCAAATTGGAGTAAATAGTGAAATTTAAAAATAGATATACTTGAGTTATTTTGTAAACATATTAGATTCCTTAATTATTATTTATATACTTACTTACTAAGCTATGAGCTTACTTTCTTTTCTCTCTTCTGTCTTATAGTGTCATCCAGCAAGTACAGGAGTTAGAGATCATTGAAGATCTTCCCGCACTATCAGTACTTTTGATATTAGAACTAAACATTTTTAATTATGGCATGTATAGTAGGCTTAGTTATTTTGTTACGTGTCATAATTGCCTAGGTATCAAATATTAGTTATAGTATTTGACAGATTATTTTGTACAAAGCCATTGAAATTGGCTAATATTGTTAAAGGCATACATTATAATGATTCATAATCTAATTGGATGCCATATTTTTGTCTCGGTTTTTTTTAATGGTATGTATTATGATCTGGTAATACCTCGTACCCTGTTTCGGCGTTGGATACAAGTAAGGGGTATTACAGAGACACAGTCGTGTGTCTCAGCTGTGTGGAGGACACGGCCCAGCACACGGGGGTGTGCCTTAGCTGTGTGACATTATGAGCGTACTGACGTCAGAAACAGAATACCCAAGTTTTTGCACACGGTCTAGGACATAGGTGTGTCACGACCGTGTAAGGGGCATGAGCCAATGACACGAGCATGTGTTTGGCCATGTGAAAACCCCTGCAGGTGTGAATTAGAAATTAATTCTACACGGGTGTGGGACACAGGCGTGTCCCAGGGTGCTTAGGCCGTGTGAGCCACATGGGCCATCAGCACGACCATGTCGAATTGTTCACACGAGCGTGTGCCCTGTTTTAAGGACAAAATTTTCATAGTTGGTTTAAGGACCCGGTATAGTCCCATATGGTTTTCAACGGTCGATTTGAGGCTCGTAGGCCCATAATAAGAAGTTTAAAGTAGAAATTGAAAAACTTTTACGTTTCGATCGAGTCTCAGTGACTTGAGATTGGTTGTATGCATGAAATCAAGTTAGGTAATACCTTGTACTCCTCCCCGACGTGGGTTACGGGTATAGGGTGTGACACGTCATCCAAGTGTACATTCCTCGTTCTTCTGGACTAACCCCCATTCGCCCTAACACTAAGGTCCTTCTTACCAGGTTTCAACTTGCCATTATTCCAACATTCTCTTGTAAAGCTTAGTCAAAACAAGGCATAGACACTTGATAAATGCCAAATTATACATATTTTTACCCCAAATACCTAGCATATTTATGGATGTTTATTACTAGATTTATGGATTTTGGTGCTCTTAATCCAGTTATTTCATGTTTTGTACTCAGGAGAGCACCAAGAGTCAAAAGGAGCCAAAAGGGACAAAACGGACCAAATCGAGAAGATGACAAGGCCTAAGCCTTGCCACATGGGCAGCTTATACGCCCGTGTCTTTCGAGGGTGTCGACCAAGGCTTTCACGATTCACACGGCCTGGCCATTAACCCACATGGCCGTGTGCAATTTAACGGATCGAACACGGCCTGGCAATCACGTCACACGGCCGTGGGACACGGGCGTGTCCCTTTTTCAAAGAGTTGTATTTTACACGGAAAAGGATACTTAGGGAGGAAGAAAGCCAATCCAAAGCCTTTATAAACACCCTAAGTATGACTTAGAAAGGGGGGCTCTCTCCAGAACTTTTCTGGGGTACAGAACCGCACGCCGGGAGTTACTTGAAGAAAGCCAGACGATCCATCCCAAAAGACGGAGCTACTCTAAGACTGAAGATCTCTCTTTGAATTCCTTCAGGGGTTTTAGAGTTTTCTTTATGTTTTGTTATTTTCATACTTTTGAGATGTACTCTTATTTTATTATGAACTAAACCCCTTAGATACCTAAGGGGGTCAGACCTATGATGGATCTTGTTATTATTATCTGAACTGTATGATAAATACTTGATTTGTTCTTAATTATGTGTTTTTAATACTTGAGTTAATATTCCGGGTATTAATTCATGATTTGATGTACTTATGCAGAGGAGCAAAAGTCCCTGTCTAAGAGTAGATTTGGCATAATTAAGCGGAGTTGATCGAGCGCCTAGAAATAGGCTACGAGATTTTGCCAGATTAGGGTGAAACCTAATATGGGAGTCCATAGATCGATTTACTGCTTCCCTAGGGGTTTGAATTAAGAAAGAGATTTCGATTAATTCAACTAAGGGTTAGATGTTATTAGTCTCGAAAGAGATAATAATATAGGTTAGTGAGTCTCACGGATCAAGTCAAGTGAATAAATCATCTGGTTCAAAGTCAGATAACAAGTGAAATCTAGGTGGATTCCTCATTGGGTGTCGTCTTTATCAATTACTTTTCTTCAAGCCTTTTTCCAAATTGTCTCTTGCTTTAGTTTAATTAGTTAATTAAGTTTAGTTAATTAGTTTAATAAACAACCCCTCCTTATTTCTAGGTTAAATAATAAAAAGATAGTTATTACTAGTACTTTTGGTTCCCTTGGGTACAATATCCCGGTCTTGCCATTACTATACTATTGTTAGATAGGTGCGCTTGCCTTTTCTTCGTGATAATAGTTAGTTTAGGTTTGATTTTCATTATAAATATTTATTACTTGTTACGAATCACGCGATCAAGTTTTTGGCACCGTTGCTGGGGTACTAAAATATTAGGAACGCTAAATTTTTATTACTTTAGCCATTTATTTTTCTTGCAATTTAATTTAATTTTATTAATTTACTCTTTTTTTTCTCTTGGCAGGTTTTTATAGTTTATGACTAGAAGAAACCCGTCGGGACTATTACTTTTTGACGAAGAAATCGATCGTACAGTTCGTCAAAATCAAAGAGAGATAAGGCGCAGCTTACGATACATGGAGAACGACCAAGAAGACAATACTCAACTCCCAACCGACGAGATGGCTGAAAACCAAGGCAATTAGCTACCTCCTGCAATTGCGGCTAATTAAAATCCTGCTCCACGCACGATGTATGATTATGCTAAACCCTCTTTAACAGGAACTGAATCTAGTATAGTTAGACCTGCTGTATCTACAAATACTTTTGAATTAAAACCTAACACTATTCAGATGATACAGCAGTTTGTTCAGTTTGATGGTTTGCAGGATGAAGATCCCAACGCTCACTTAGCAAATTTCCTGGAATTTTGCGATACATTTAAAATCAATGGCGTTTCTGATGATGCCATTCGTCTTCGGTTATTTCCTTTTTCATTGAGGAACAAAGCTAAACAGTGGTTGAACTCGTTACCACGAGGGTTAATTACTACTTGGGAACAAATGACCAAAATTTTTTTACCAAAATACTTTCCGCATACTAAAACGGCTAAATTACGTAATGATATCTCTTCATTTGTACAAATGGATTTAGAAACACTTTACGATGCATGGGAGAGATACAAGGACTTACTGGGAAGGGGCCCTCACCATGGGTTACCGTTTTGGCTGCAAGTACAAACATTCCACAATGGTCTAAATCCCTCGACTTGGCAAATGGTTGACGCAGCTGCTGGCGGAACCATCAACAACAAAACACCTGAAGAGGCTTATGAATTCATTGAAGAAATGTCACTGAATAACTATTAGTGGCAAGTCATGAGGACTAAGCCAAAAAAAGCAGCCGGCGTTTATAATGTCAACTCAGTTACTATGCTGTCAAATCAGGTAGAACTTCTCAATAAAAAGATTGATGGTTTTCTTAGTTCTACCAAGGTACATCTAGTAATGAGGTGTGACTCAAGCGGAGGAGGTGTGCATACAGAATATCAATCCTTCAATCCTACAACGGAAGAGGAACAAGTCAACTATATGGGTAACAATAACTTTAGATCTCAAAATAACCCACACAGTAATACTTATAATACAGGTTGGAGGAACCACCCAAATTTCTCCTGTGGTGGTCAAGGGAATCAAAAGCCACAAAATCCTCAGGGTTTTCAACAGACACTTTATCAACAAGAGAAGAAACCGAACCTTGAGGAGATGCTCTCAAAATTCATATCAATGTCAGAAACTCGTTTCCAAAATACCGAAACAGCACTTAAAAATCAAAAAGCATCGATCCAAGGACTCAAAACTCAGATAGGCCAGCTTTCCAAACTGATTTCCAAACTACCACAAGGTAGTTTGCCAAGTAATACCAAACCTAACCCAAGGGAACAACTCAACGCAATTAATACTCAAGATGACGAAGGAGTCGTTGAGCCTGAACTAGAACCGAGGCAAGAAACAGTGGTAAACAAATAGAGAGATGAGGTAGGTCAAAATACAAACAAACCAATGACTGTCGAATATAAACCTCGTGTGCCATACCCTAACGCGACAAGGAAAGACCGCTCAGACGAACAATTCGATAAATTCCTTAAACTTTTGAAAAAATTACATATTAACTTACCGTTTATTTAAGCTTTTTCGTAGATGCCAAATGCAATGAAATTTTTAAAAGAGATTTTAGTAAATAAGCGGAAGTTAGACCAAGCGTCGCATGTGGAGCTAAATGTAGTCTGCTCGACTATTCTACAGAATAAGTTACCCCACAAATTGAAAGATCCAGGGAGTTTTACAATTCCTTGTTTAATTGGTAGTTTAGATATAAGTCATGCATTAGCTGATTTAGGGGCTAGTATTAACGCCATGCCTTACCAAATGTTTAAGCAACTAGGTCGTGGGAAACCTAAACAAACTAGGATGAGCATTCAATTGGAAGATAAAACTATAAGATTCCCTAGGGGTATTATTGAAGATGTACTCATGAAAGTAGATAAGTTCATATTTCCCATTGATTTCGTTGTTCTAGACATAGAAGAGGATAATAACACCCCTTTGATTTTAGGGAGGCCCTTTTTAGCAACTGCTAAAATAATTATTGATTTTGGCACAGGTGAACTTACACTTCGTGTGGGAGACGAAACGATCACCCTTCAAGCTCATAATTCTGGCATCACATTGAACATTGAAGGTAATAGTCCACACCAAGCTTCAAAGAAGTTCAAGAGCCATGTTTCAAGGATGATAGAGGACACATTCATGAAGAACGAAGACTATAGATAGAAGAGCTAGACAAATGGCGAGCACACAAACCAAGAACACATGATAAACCGAAACTACGCCAAAACAAGCCCGATACCTCTCCTAATCAACTTAAGGTTGGCGATAAAGTCTTACTAGATGTCGCAGATCCCCACATTGTCACTACCACACCAAATGAGGAAATCCCTCTTACGGTACTCAGTATTTTTCCATTCGGTACGGTGGAGGTGAGTCACCCAAGGTTCTGAACTTTTAAGGTAAAGAACACACGTTTAAAACCTTATTTTGATGAGATTGATAGTAGGAATGAGGGGTACAAGCTCCTCGAACCACTCTGACCATTCACTAGAGAGGTAACTCGAGCTTAGACTATAAATAAGCGCTTCTCGGATCTCGGAAGGCAATCCGAGCATTAACATATTTTGATTTCTTTATTTTTAATTTCTAACACTTTGAATCATTAACTTTATCTTTGAATTGCAAAGTTTTTCAGCACACACGACCAGTTACACGGGCGTGCCTAAAGCCGTGGCCAAATAGGGGAAGAGACACGGCCGTGCGATATGGCCTTGTGGAAGCAGGACATGATTTCCCCAAAACACGGGATGCGATAAATCTCCACGGCCGTGCGACATGGCCGTATGTGAACTTGATAGGTGAACACGGGCGTGGGAATGGAAAAACATGGTCGTGCTAGGGGCAAGGCTCGATTCTGTTTCTTTGACACGGGCGTGGCTGTTAAACCATGGACAACAATACACGGGCGTGGGACAAATGAACAAGGCTAGGCAAGACCATGCGATCTGGCCGTGTGCCACACATGCCCCAGACACACAGGCGTGGGATAGTAGCCGGGCACGACCTAAATTGTAAAATTCGAATAACACGGGCTCACCTTCAGAGTACATGGGCGTGGCCCTAGGCCGTGTGCACCTCTCCTATATAAGCAAATCACTGTTCATTCTCTTATTCCTTCCAAAACCCTAGCTGAAATCTCCCCTTCCCCACTCTCTAATCCCTATTCCGGCCACTATTACCCAGATTCTCACTTCCCCAACCCTCAAACCACCCTAAAATCCACTCCCTCTGAATTAATCCTCACTTTCCCCTCTCTTTTCCCTCCATTTTTCCTCCACACGGCTGTACACCCATGCCACACACCCGTGCGCCACCCTACAGTAGTTTTTGGTACATTATGTCATCATCGAGAGGTAAGAAGGCCGCGGTCCCATCCTCAAAGAGACATAGGAACCAAGTTCTTCCTCGGTACGTGCTACAGCCGAAGTTCGACACCCATTCCTTGAGTTTCTGTAAGCTTCGCAGAAGGAGCTATTTCAGATAATACGCGCGCGACCCCTCACTACAGGTCACTGCATTGATTGGGCTGCCATAGAGCAAGTCCAGCTAGCTGATGCCATCCGCGCCCTCCTATTCATAGACCCATAGGAACGGTTCTTCGCTATTACCGAACCCACTTATTTAGAGCCAACTTTAAAATTATGCTCTGCTTTTCATTTACAGGTGGTGATGACAAACAATGAAGACCCCGACACCATTCACTTCCAATTAGGCGATCTAGTTCGTGCGATGAATGTCCCAAAGTTTGGAGTCGCTCTGGGACTTTACACCAATGAGTTTATGGAGGAGGAGGACATGAATGCACTACCACGCAATATCCACATTTCTACCTTCTTGTGCTGGAAAGCTTTGGCACCACTTTCTTCCACCTACGACCCTAGCCGCCCGAAGGCCTCAGCTGTCGCCCCTTCCCTACGCTATCTCCATGCCGTATTGGCACACACCTTGATTGGAAGGAGAGAGAGCACCAACATTGTCAACACCCATGACGCCTACTATTTATGGTGCATGGCGAATGCACACGTGACTAACTTGGCATAGCTCATCGCTTTAGCCATTCGCCATCAGACCTAGCGGCATCGGAAGGGAGTAATCTCTATCAGCCCCTACGTGACACACCTTTCCAGACACTTCGGCCTCCTCAACATCGTGGCCCAGTCATCAGCGCTTACACTGATAGGTCAGATGTCCCCATAGGACATCACGACTATGTTACACATGAGGATGATTGAGCGCCGCCGTGGGACCGATCCTCCTCAGTACCGTCTCACTCAAGCCATTGACGAGGAGGATCTAGAGGACATTCCTGATTATGTCCCCCACAGCACAAGGAGCCTTTTACCACGCCACCTAGAGAGCGACCAGTTCATGCTGCTGCCTCATTGGCACACCTTTCCGACCTACTCGCTCACTTCGAGCAGTATTGCACTACACAGTTCGAGATGATTCATGAGCGAGATCGGCGACGTGATAGACAGATGGATGACATGCAGACCATGATGCAGTAGCTGTGCCAACACTTTCACATCGCCACTCCAGTGCCACCACCTGAGGGCCCCACTGACGAGGATCATTGAATCCTCCTATCTTTTTATTTTTATTTTTATTTTCATTTCAATTTTATTATTTTCTTTTGAAAAACATATCTATAGTAGTAAATTTTACTTTTTTCATTTTTCCTGGTATTTCTAACAAGTAATCCCACTACGCTCTCTTCCACACCAACTCTTAATACGCTCTTCATGATTCTACAGACTTCCAAGCAAAGTTGCTAAGAATATTTTACGGAATGAGGAAACAAATGGGAAACAATACCTCACAAGTGCCATGTTCAACAACCCAATTTCTTCATCTAGCTAAGAACAGTGGCAGCTACCACTTCCAGCCTCAGAATCAAGCTCCACATCCATATAACAGGGAGTTTTACCTCCTTCCCTCTTATGATTTTCTTTATTTTGAATAATCTATCTTTGTACATTGAGGGCAATGTACATCTAAGTGTGGGGGGTGAACATGGACATGATGCCTAACTTTTTGCATTATTCTCAAATCCCTGAATTTGATATTGTGCTTAATTGATTTTCTCATAATATTGATCGAATGAATTCTGATTGATCTATAATTATTGTTGATATGTCATGAATTAGACCATGGGAATTATGCATGATTATTTGATTATAGGACATTAGAGAATCGAGCATGATAAATTGATATTTTGAGAACTAAAATTTTTAGATTATTTTTCTAAATTGAGGTATTATCTTGAAATCTTAAGTATACAGGAATGACATCAAAAACCCAAATTTTTGGTGAGATTTTTTAGCCTTTTGAGCATATAGCTTTCTTTCTTTCTCACTTCTTTTGTGATTTGAGTGTGTCAACATTGAACTGTTATTCTAGAACTTGCTTCGATTATACATGTTAAGATCACACGTATGATTTGATATACTGAGATGATAAAGGCACTTAGGATTTAACCCACTTACTCCATAAAAAGCCTTCCCACATAATTAAACCCTTAGTAAACCCCCTTGAGCCTACTAGCCCGTTTTATTAATTAACCCTCATCATTAACCCATTAACCCATTATTGTTGAAATCCTCTTACTTAATTTACCCTTTTTTATCGGGATTATTTTTAATATTGTTACCTCACTATGTTCATCATTTTTTGTTACTGAATCAGGAAGTATGATTTCTATATTGTATTGACTTGATTTGTTCTTAAAAAAAAACTTAGTATTATTATTGTAATTTTCAGCAAGCTAAAGTTGTCATGAGCTCATGTAATCTAGTTCTAGATATTTTTTTATGATTCAGTAATTAAGTTTTTGATAGTAGGGTAATATATTGAAATTATCTCGATTCTAACCTTTGTCTCTTCAACTTGTATCCATACCCATAACCTAAACCCCGTTACAACCATGCAAAGACCCTTTGATATGTGTATCATATCATTTACAAGTGGTGGAGATTTGATTTTCATGCAAGCCTATAGTAATAACTTCTCATGTTAGACAATTGAGTGCTTAATCTTGAATCTTAAACACTTTGAGTGATTTGAATGAATCTTTAGTGAGGATGTCATCTCTTGTATATTTAGGACTAAAGTTAATTACTTAGAGGAAGGAGATTACCTATGATTTTATTATCAAAATATTCGATTTAGATTTATTGACGCTTTTAATGCCCCTATAGTTGAATTCTCACTGTATGATTTTCTGTGGAATAAGTTGTAACATTATCAGTAATGACAATGTGATTGAGAAGAATGAATTCTAGCAGTAAATGAGAGTTTTGCTTTAGGACAAGCAACTGCTTAAGTGTGGGGGTATTTGATAAACGCTAAATTATACATTTTTTTACCCCAAATACCTAGCATATTTATGGATGTTTATTACTAGATTTATGGATTTTGGTGCTCTTAATCCGGTTATTTCATGTTTTCTACTCAAGAGAGCACCAAGAGTCAAAAGGAGCCAAAAAGGGACAAAATGGACTAAATCGAGAAGATGACACAGCCTAAGCCTTGCCACATGGGCAGCTCACATGCTCGTGTCTTTCGAGGGTGTCGACCAAGGCTTTCACGATTCACAAGGCCTGGCCATTGACCCACACGGTTGTGTGCAATTTAACGGATCGAACACGGCTTGGCAATCATGTCACACGGCCTTGGCACACGGGCATGTCCCTTTTTCAAATAGTTGTATTTTACACGGAAAAGGATACTTAGGGAGGAAGAAAGCCAATCCAAAGCCTATATAAACACCCTAAGTATGACTTAGAAAGGGGGCTTTCTCTAGAACTTTTTTGGAGTACAAAACCGCATGTCGAGAATTACTTGAAGAAAGCCAGACGATCCATCCCAAAAGCCGGAGCTACTCCAAGACTGAAGATCTCTCTCAGAATTCCTTCAGGGGTTTTAGAGTTTTCTTTATGTTTTTTTATTTCCATACTTTTGAGATGTACTCTTATTTTATTATGAACTAAACCCCTTAGATACCTAAGGGGGTTGAAACCTATGATGGATCTTGTTGTTATTATCTGAACTGTATGATAAATACTTGATTTGTTCTTAATTATGTGTTTTTAATGCTTGAGTTAATATTCCAGACATTAATTCATGATTTGATGTGCTTATGCAGAGGATCAAAAGTCCCTGTCTAAGAGTCGATTTGGCATAATTAAGAGGAGTTGATCGAGCGCCTAGAAATAGGGTTACGAGATTTTACCGGATTAGGGTGAAACCTAATATAGGAGTCCATAGATCGATTTACTGCTTCCCTAGGGGTTTTAATTAAGAAAGAGATTTCAATTAATTCAACTAAGGGTTAGACGTTATTAGTTTCAAAAGAGATAATAATATAGGTTAGGGAGTCTCACGGATCAAGTCAAGTGAATAAATCGTCTGGTTCAGAGCCAGATAACAAGTGAAATCTAGATGGATTCCTCATTGGGTGTCGTCTTTAGCAATTACTTTTCTTTAAGCCTTTTCCAAATTGTCTCTTTGCTTTAGTTTAATTAGTTAATTAAGTTTAGTTAATTAGTTTAATAAACAACCCCTCCTTATTTCTAGGTTAAATAATAAAAAGATAGTTATTACTAGTACTTTTGGTTCCCTTGGGTACGATATCCCGATCTTGCCATTACTATACTATTGTTCGATAGGTGTGCTTACCTTTTCATCGTGATAATAGTTAGTTTAGGTTTGATCTTCATTATAAATATTTATTACTTGTTACGAATCACACGATCAACACCCATTCAGTGGATTATGATATTTTATCTTTGTTGTATCTTTGCCTCAATAATATTTATACTTTTTTAGTACTTGTACCTATCAATTAATGTATTTACTTATCCTTACTTAATGTTTTTCTCCCTATTCGTCAACTTTTACTTTCATTTTGTCTGCCAATCTAGGTCATCACATTTACGCACTAAGTACATAACAACTTAAATGAACAAAGACCTAAGGGACTAAGCCATATCAATGGTCATACACATAAGGGGTACTCCTTCCAATTCCTAGGTTCAAATGACTAACTAAATCGTGCTCTAACACCACTAAATTTGTAACACCCTCACTATACCTAATCGTCAGATTCGACAGCGGGCATCACAACAAAATCGGGTTATCATTTAAACTAAAACCTCACTATTTTAAAATCAAACTGTAATACTTATTTATGAATCAAACTTACATCAGAGACAAAAATTTCTAAATGATGTTAGCTATTATTGTAACACCCCAAAATTTTGGGCAATTATTTGTTAAATCTTTATAATAATTAAGTTTCTGTATCGGTGGATAAGAGTTTTGTTTATGTTTTAGAGATTGGGGGTTCGAGTATTTCTTCTTGAATTTTTATAGTTTATTTTGGTTTAACCTTTATCCTTGAACTCTTTACTTAAGTTTATTTCTGTATTAATCTATGTTAAGATTAAGCTTGTTGGTTCGATGGTTAAGTTTCTGTATACATGTTGGTTTTGTGTTCGGGTCTCTACATATACAATACAGAAATAATTTTTGTTACGACTCCATTAAGTGTTTTTTTTCAAAAACAAACTAATTGAAAATTTTCCCTCTTCTTGTTACCCTTCCTCCCTTTTCTCTTCCTCTTAATTTTTCCTTCTTTCCTTCTTTCCCTCCCATCATTTTATTCTTTTCTTTCCTTATTTCTTTTTAAATTTGTGTCATTTTTGCTGATGTTACGACGGGAAAGCTTTTTAGTTCGTTGTCTTCGATTGTTGGGATAATTGTGTAAGTTCGAAAGAATTTTCGTTAGTATTTGTTTGTTCATTTTGTCAATGTGGGTTTTTCCTAGTTGCTTGAATTCCTTATTTAAGTGTTCATTTGGTCTTCTCTTAGGCGAATATTGTGAGAACAATGTTTCTCAAACTTTATAGCTCTATGGATTGCGGCTTTGTGCGAAGGTAAGTGTTAAATCTTTGAGTTTGGGGTTTCGTCAAAATTTTTTATGCAACCTGAGTTTTTACTCTAATTTTGGCATTTTTTATGATTAATTATGTAATTGGTCTTTGGATTGTCACTTTTAAGCTTTGGATTTACCATGGTTGCTTATACATCTAAATCGTGTCAAGTGGGTAACGAAAACCAGATTTTTTACAAATTGAAAACGCCAAAAAACATGGCTCTTGACGCCACACAACTGTGTGTCAGGTCGTGTGGCAGGCTATGTGGTAGGTTGTGTAACTCACTATTTTTGAATTGGAGGTACACAGGTTAGGGACACGGGTGTGTGTCCAGGTTGTGTCACTCACTGTTTTTGATTTAAGGTCACACGGGCCAGGGACATGAGTATGTGTCCAAGCCATGTGAGGGATTGTAACTCACACGGGCGTGTGCTTGGCTGTGTGCCAGACCTTGTAACTCATTATTTTAAGCCACGGCCCATGTGATTCCACACGGGCCAGACACCGAGGCCGTGTGATTCCACACAGACGTGTAGGACAAAATACTGAAATTTTCCCTAGCATCATAAGTTTCGTTCAAATCAAACTAGGCCTTTCGTAGGTTCTGTATGATCTGAATTAGACTGTATAATTGATATCCACTATTCTTAGGCTAAATAATTTATTATCTGTACATATAATTGATGTGATAACCGTTAAATGATAATGATCTGTCTTATCTGATTATGAATTATATTTGGATACTTGTATGTATATCCTTGATATCTGATATCTGTAATATGCATCTGCATTGGGTGGGAATGGTATAAAGAAGGAAGTCCTGGCAATTTAATGATCTGTCAGAATGAGTGGCTAAGCCACAAATTTGTATATGATTCTGGCAATTTATTGCTTACTGATCTGATAGCTAGTCTGTGATTCAAATTTTCGACATAGTGAACTTTCTTCTCCTCTGCCCGTGGTTTTTTCCCGAAAGGGTTTCCATGTAAAATTTGTATGTTCTTTATTTTATTTTTTATTTTTTATTTTATTTTATTTTTCACACCTTCAATATAATTTAGTGGAAGATCCATATCAATAATCCTTGGTTAACCATTTCTCATTTGCCTATAGGTTAGGAGTTACTGGTCTGTCAAATTCCATTACTACTCCCTACTGGATTAACATCCTTATGTCGAGTAGTTTTGAAAAACTAATATTCCCACAGTCTTTTTATATTTTCATTACAATCCTATACATTGGCGGATTCCTTCGACCAGCTGCTCAACTGTTACAAGTTTATACTACCATTTTCGTTCTAATATTTTTTTTCTTGTTTGCAAGTTGTCCCACAATTTTTGTTTGGATTTCCCACTCGTATTTATTGTCCCGTGTAAACTCAAAATTATATAGGATTTTTCTACATATTTTTACCGCCTTTTTACTTAATAATTATGTTTATCTTGAGTAATTGTTATTAAAATAAGTGAATTTTACTTAATTACTAATATTGGGTATATATTTATAAAGTATGTGAAATTGTGCTTAATTACATGATTTTTTTACATATTTTTTATTATTTCATGTTAATTTATTAATATGCGATTTTTTACTATGTGGAAAGACCCTTGAAGATGTGACTAATGTGAATGAAATATGGACATGCACAAATTAATTCATATGGACGGCAAGACCATGAAATTTGGGTCATGAGGTTGATAATTTGACCCCATAAAAAAGGTACTAAAAGATGGACATGTCTACAGCATTATTGGACCGAGAAATCATCCAACAAAGGGGAACTAAAGCCCAGTTTCAGCAAAAGTAGATGACTACTCAAAAGCAAGCTTTGGGGTATTTAATTGAAGGTCTTTGTAGTTGGAAAATAATCATAAATCAGCCCAACAACTTGTTGTTGAAACCGTTCACCTTATGGCTATTAATAGCCTTTGTTTTAATTCAAAATGAGAAGACTAAGTCATCCCCTTCTCATTGCAATGTAGCCGGCCATGTGTGGTAGAAAAAGAAGGAATTTCAAATGCTATTTTTAGCAAAATCTACCCCTTACCTTCACCTATAAATACCATGACCTATCACTTCTCAAACCATCGCTCATAACTCATTTCCCTTCTCTCATTTGCATTTTCTCTACATTATATTTCCCTTGTTCTTCAGTAGCATAGCTGTCCATCTCCCTTCCATCCTTTAGCCAGAAAATCTTTCTCAAAAGCATTCTTTGGCTGGCCACCTTAGGAACTCCTTAGCAAAAGAATCATCAAGCAGAACGAAGGAGTGCATCAGTTAAAATAGATACAAAATGCTGTTGAACTGAATAAAGTTTACTCTTTCCTCTCGTTATTTATTTTAATTATGTTTGCTTTGAGTTTATTGTTTTTTACATCAATAATGATATTTTAAATCCTAGTTCGTAGGATGATTATGTTATCATGATGCATTTCATTCATACGTGATTGGGTACACTTAGATTAGATGAGCGATCCTAACCAGACGACAGCTAGTAGACACATTATTGAAAAAGGCAATGCTCAATTTAGATCCTTAAACCCCGACTAAGTTGAGCTTCGTAATATCTTTAGTTAGCTCTATTACCTTGCATAGTTTTTAGGTTTATATAATTACACTGTTGCAAATGTAAATGTCCCTATGATCTTACATAAATGTTAATAAACCCTTAGTTAATATGATCAGTAAAATGTATATTTAACTAAGTAAAAGACTCTGAAAGGACTTAAATTGGTTTCCAAACTCATGGAAGATCGAGTTGGCGTAGAAGTATTTCTGAACATTTTTAAGCATGATAAAGTAAATTGAATTGATTAATATAATTATCCAACTATATATAATGTTGATTGTTTTTGTTGCTAATGTCATTCATTCATTCATTTAGGTTAATTGCATCTAAATTAGAATTGAATAGGGATTAATCTTTGCATCGAGTTAATTTTCCTTAGTTTAATCATAACCATCCAAATTATTGAATTTTTACATCAAATTGTGAAGTTATAATTTTACAAATATTTGGTTAAGCTTATACAGTCCCTTTGGAGACAATAACTCATTTTACTTACTTATTACTTGAACAACTATGTAAACTTGCCCAACCTCGCGTTATATCCCGAAGGACTCTTTATGCTTCCATAGTTAATGTATGGTCTTACCCGTCAGGTTTCATGTCTAATGTCTAGATGAACTCCATTGGTTGCCATAGCCAAAATATTGTCTTACCCCATAATCCTTGGGTTTACTATCCTGGCGAGGTACCCCATGTTTAACATCTCGTCAAACTATCCATTGTTTAACATCTCGTCGGACAATCCATGATGCTATAGCATTTTTAAGCATTATTGACTGCCTCCAAATGTACTAACATCCAGAGTGTGAATACTCCAATGTGAATACTCAAATAAAATATAAAAAGACAATACGGTATCCACAAGTATACGGATTGAGTTGTAATATAGTTTTACAACGAAGTAGATGAGTACTTTGAGGATCGTACCCAAAGGAGGCTAGTGCTAGATCAATTCTGACCTAAACACAAAAGATCTAATTAGTAATTTTAAATTAGTTATAGTACGAAAATATAAAATTAAGGATTTTTAGGGTTTTTATTATAATAAAGACAAAATAATATAAAAAATAGACTTTAAGAGATAGAAAGGGAGAATAAATCAAATCTTGACTATGGGTGATTAGCTCGCTTCGGTAATCTCCATCAATTGTCATTTCGGGTTCCTCGCCAATCAACTAGTCGCTACCCTAGCAGAAACTTTCGATCTTTTACTAACATAACGAGTCAGCAAGAACTACTTATCTTCCGACCTCACAGTCCAAATTGGCTTAAGGTGAAGGTGTGCACGGATGGGTATACCAATTTTGGGTTAATTCCCACCTTGATGACCTCCTGGGGTTGTCAAGTCTAGCTTTTGTTCCACTTTCTTCCTTTCCCAAATAGCTGGTTCTTTAAGTAACCTTACAAAGCAGTTAACAGATCTTATCTCCACTCTCTAATCCCGTATAGAGGGATTAGTTCCTTATGGCTTTCACAGACAATATAAAATTAATGTAAAGAGAAAGCATACTAATTAAAACGATAAGATAGAGTAAATGAAAGAGCTTGATTGTATTGAGATTAATTGCGAATCCAAAAAAGTTTGAATGCTTCCACAATTCAGATCTCTTGAAATCGACAAGAACAACAGAAATAAATATAAAACCTATGAATGAAAGAAAATTCAAAACTAAATTTTACATAGAGAATCTATGTTAAAGGAATGGTGATCCATAACAAGTGACAAATGAGTCTATTTATAGCCTTTAGGTCGTTATTGTCCTTAACCCTAGGTTAGTTGATGCTCCTGAGTTTTAAGTTTGATTGTGCAGACCAAAACGCCCCTACTTTGTAACATTCCAAATTAGGGCCTAGTCAGAACATTGGTTTCAAGACCACGAATCTGAGATATAAATAATTTTTTTATGATTTTTATGAGGTTCATGATAGGTATGGATGCTTGTGTGAAAATTATATGGAGAAACTCTATGTATAAAATGTCCAATTGAACCTTAATGACCAAATTGAATAAGATGCAAAACTTATGTTCTAGAAGCTTCAAGCATGAAATTGCTTTAGATTATAAATTTGAAGGTCCTAATTAGCAATTTGACCAATTTCTAAAATTTTGGACAAAAATGGACATGCATAGGAAAATTTTAAAGGAAAGGACTTAAGGGCATTTTGGTCAATTAGTAATTAAAAGAATAAAAAGGGAAAATTAGAGAAAAAATTGACTCATCTTCTTCATATGGCTGCCGAAATTTCTAAGCTCTCCAAAGGTAGGGTTTTTGACATTTTCAAGCTCAATAGTAAGTGTTCCCTAGCTCGTTTTTACATTTTTGAAGATCTCGTAACTTGATTTACCTATTTCCACCCTTATTTTGAAGTAGGGTTTATGTTTAAAAATTTTCCCTTGTGTGACATGCATGTTCTTTGATGTTTAATGAAGGAATACGTGAGCTTGATGTGTGTTTAACATCTTTTACTAAGTGATTTTGCATGAAAACACCTAAAAAGGATTAAACTGAAAAAGGTGTGAAATTGAGTGATAAAAATCTATTTTTGATGAGTAATGTAGGCTACTATGAGTACAAGAAATATTTGGCTAGTCTTGGGAAGTATAATGAAATGGAAATGAGTATATTTCATTATACGAGTATAGGGACTAATTTGTAATTTTGTGAAAGTTTCGGGGCAAAACCATAATTTTGTCAAATTGTGATTTATGGACTGATTTAGGCAATGTGATAATTAAACAAGAGAATTTTCTATTATAGATCAAGAAAAACAGAGTCCGGACCTAAACCGAGGGAAAAGTAATATTTTGGGACCGAGGTAAGTTGTGTGTAAGTAATTCAACAATTTTATTATCGTGTATTTAATACTTGATGTTATAGGAAATATGTGCATATGCCTTTATGGAATTTAACTTGAAATGATTTAATAACAATTTGATGATAGCTTTGTATCTCGGAAATCCCGGGTGACCCTAAGGAATACTTAGGATTTGGAAGTCATGACACCATGATTAACGAGATCCCATGTAAGACCATTTCTGGAACATGGCATCAACATCGATACGTGATCCTGTGTAAGACCATATCAGGGATATGGCTTCGGCATCAGTAAGGGATTTCGTATAAGATCATTTCTGGGACATGGCATCGATATGAGGTCCCGTATAAGACCATGTCTGGGACATGGCGTCGACACTGATTTGAGACTTCGTATAAGACCATATCTGGAATATGGCATCAATGTGCGGTCCCATGTAAGACCATGTCTGGGACATGGCTTTGGCACCCTATTTGGTGTATGATAATCCCGAACATCCTTCCGTATTCCAAGTGGTTCAACGGGCCATTCAAGATCGAGGTTAAGAGATAGAGAAATATGAATAAGCTATGAGTAGTACAGGTATGTACGTAAACCTCATGAGTATGGAATTTGATTCATGATGGAAATTTAGCATGAGTAAGAAAGAGTAAGATAAGTTGTGAAGTTCAATGACATTTATTGTCAATTCTTATTATGTCCATTGTGTGTAAATTGATAATGTGGTGGTAATTAGTAGCATGTTAACTCATGAAATTGTATGATCTCTGTTGTTTATTAGTTACATACAACTTACTAAGCTTTATGCTTACCCTCTCTCTCTTTTCCCTTTTTCTTAGCATCGCCAAGCTAGCTCGAGGATCGTGGACGTCGGAGCTCAAGTCACACAATCAACAAATCTTTTGGGGTATATTTGGTTTAATACATATAAGTATGGCATGTATAGGGGATTTATTATTTTGTTATACGTGTCATATTGGTTGGCCAAAGTGATGGCCCATATTGGTATACTAATTCATTTTGTATATGGCAATAAAGTATGGCTCATATTGATTATTGGGTTGTAATCCTAGATATTGATGCATGCATGAGATGTGTTGATGCCTTTGAGGTGCGTGATGAGTTGATTGTTGACAATGAATGATAAAATATGGAATCTATGCTTGATGGATGATTGATGTCACTTGGTTAGGTTATAGCATGGTTTAAAGTAAGAAAATGTTTTGAATGATCCTAGTAAGTTATTGAGTCTCAAATATACATACTTTGGCATGCAATTGTCATGCATGAGTTAAACTATGGATGTTTAGGTAAACCATTTATGCCATGATATTCACCATTGGCATATGAGAGTGTGCATGTGTTAGTAAGGGTGACAAAAGGGCTTGGAAAATAGCCTCAAAGTTGTCCACACGGGTAGACACACGAGCCTGTGTCTAGGCGATGTGTGACACACGGGCAGTCCTATGGGCATGTTTTCCAGCCGTGTGTCCCCTCACCCTAGTTTTGTAAGTCAGTATGCATGGTAGTAAACACACGAGCAAAGACACGGCTGTGTGTCTCAACTGTGTGGAAGACACAGCCTTAGGACATGGGCGTGTACCCAAGCTGTGTGAAGTCTGCACCTTAAATGTGAAAATTAAATTTGCCACACGGCATAGCACACGGGCGTGTGACTTGGCCGTATGACCTTTAATTAATGCTGACATCAAAAACAAAGAGTTACATATGTTGAGGACATAGGCATGTGAAATTCACATGGCCAACCCACACGAGCGTGTGACTCTCCCAGCTTGGAAAATTTTTCCTAAGTTTTGTAATTTTTTTTAAAGGCCACGTGTGCTGTAGAAGGGACATTGTGTTTATTTTTGAATATTTTTAAGATCAGATGAAATTTGTATGGCTCGGTTTGTGTTAAAGTGTATGTCAAAGACCGGTAATGCCTCGTACCTTCTCCCAGTATAGGATATGGGTAAGGGGTGTTACATACTTTGCATTTAATTTCTGTCACAGAGTCGATGCCGCAACACACCGAGACGTGTGTCGGGATATAGCAATCAGTATACTCCTCTTTAGCTATTTTTAAGGGTATGTCACAACACCCTCAGCCTATGTCACGACATCGAAGGCAATCTTGAGGTTTCTCAATTATGTTCGCTGTGTTGTGACATCGAGTCATCAGTGTTGCGACATAGCAACCAGTATCCATTTAGTACATCTTCTAATGGTTTCCTGTAGACTCACAAAGTGCGTTAGCTCACCCTTAGGCCTCATTCGGCCCCTAAGGTTAATAAAAGACTCAATTTATACATTTTTTAATATAAATAAAACTACGAAAATTTAACTAAAACATCACAAAAATGCTTGTATTCAAGCTCCTTAAATGTGAAAACTAGTTTAATCTACTACACCAAATTACTGTAAATCAATTACATAGTATAACCCTATGTTTATTGTCTCAACGGACTACCAAAGGATGCCATAGCGTCTTTTAGCTATAGTCTTAGTCCTATTTACCATGATGTCATATTGAGGCACCCCAATTCAAATTGAAACCAGTGGTTTTTCAAATGTTTCAAACAGTGGGTCAGTTTATTGGTATCCCCATGGAATATCCACATCTCCACCTTTGATTGTTTCTAGAGGTGAGCGATTCCTTCAAAATAGTCGATGTAACTGAAGACGCACTAAGGTTGAAGTTGTTTCCATAATTATTGCGAGATCAAGCTTGAGCTTGGCTGAATTAATTTCCAACAAGTTCAATATCTACTTGGCAAGAATTAGCAGTAAGGCTTTTGGTAAAGTATTTTCCACTGAGCAAAAATGCAAAGTTGCGTAATGAGATAACTACTTTCCAACAATTGGATGACGAGTCCTTATATGAGGCATGAGAAAGATTCATAGAATTACTTCGTAAGTGTCCTCATCATGGAATTCCTCATTGTATCCAATTAGAGGCGTTTTATAATGGTCTCAATGTGTACTCAAGATTAATGGTTGATGCTTCTATGAATGGTGAGATTTTGTCTAAGTCTTATAGCGAGGCTTACAAGATCATTAAGAGGATTCTCAATGTGTACTCAAGATTAATGGTTGATGCTTCTGCGAATGGTGAGATTTTTCTAAGTCTTATAACGAGGCTTACAAGATCATTAAGAGGATCACAAGCAACGATTACTAATGGCTGACAAATTGAGCAATTTCAGGAAAACAAGCAGCTAGAGTGCATGAAGTGGACGCACTAACTTCACTCTTTACTTAGGTATCTTTTATTTCCTCTATGTTAAAATAGTTTCCAACTAATGGTTTGAACAATTTTTCAACTCAATCACCAAGTCAATATGATATAATTTCTTGCATATACTGTGGGGATGGTCATTCCTTTGAGAATTACCCTACAAATCCCGAATCAACTAATTATGTAAGGAACCAGTATCAGAATAGAAGTGGAAAAAGACAACAGTCCAACTTCTACAATCCATCGTTGCGAAATCATATGAACTTTTTCCTAGAGTAACAAAGAAAATGGACCGAGCAACAATCAAATGCAGCATACCCAACCAAACCTAAGGGTTTAACCAACAAGCCCCAAAACCAGCTCAAGCTGAGTTGTCAAATAGTTTGGAGGACTTGTTGAAAGCAAACATTACTAAAAATGACACATTGATCCAAAGTCAAGCAGCAACCCTGAAAAATTTGGAGAACTAGATGGGTTAATTAGCTACTAAGCTTCATAGTATACCACAAAGAGCCTTGTCGAGTGATGCAAAAAACTGAGAAATTTGGGTAAGGATCATTGCAAAGTGGTTGAGTTACGAAGTGGTAAGATTTTGGAACCTAAGGAGGTTGTGGTTGAAGATGAGCCTACTGAAAAGAAGTGAAGTCAGCCAACAGTTGAAGTTCCTACAACAGAAAAATTGGATGCTGAAAAATCTAATGAGGTAAACTCTAAACTAGTGAATTCTAAAAAGCTAACATGCTCTTTTGCAAAATTTCCTCCTTAGAAAATTTTTACATATCAACCTAGAGTTTCATATCCTTAAAGACTTCAGTAAAATAAGCAGAAACAAGAGGTAGAGTTCAAGAAGTTCTTGGATGTTTTAAAGCAATGACACATCAACATTCCATTGGTAGAGGCTTTAGAAAAAATGTCCAACTATGTGAAATTTATTAAGGATATTTTGTCTAAGAAAAAATTAACTTAGTGAGTATGAGACTATCATTTTGACGAAGGAATGTAGTGCATTCTTACAGAACAAGCTACCTCTGAAACTAAAGGATCCTAGAAGCTTTACGATACCTTGTAACATTGGTGAATCATATTGCGGTAAAGCTTAGTGTGACTTAGGAGCAAGCATCAACCTGATGCCCAAATCTATTTTCAAGCTATTGGGAATAGGAAAAGTAAGGCCCACTATTGTGACACTTCAACTTGCAAATCGTTCGTTAGCATATCCCGAGGGAAAGATCGATGATGTTTTGGTAAGAGTTGATAAATTTATTTTTCCTACTAATTTCATTGTATTAGATTTTAAAGCAGATAAAGAAGTTTCGATCATCCTGGGGAGGCCATTCCTAGCCAAAGGAATAACGTTAACAGATGTGCAAAAAGGTGAACTCACCATGTGAGTTCAAGATGATAAGGTAACATTTAACGTTCTGAAAATGATGAAATTTCTAGATTCGACGGAGGAATGTTCAATAATGGAGGAATTAGAAACCTTAGTTTCTATGGAAAGCAATTTTGAAGAAGACCTGTTGGAGAACACTTTGAGGTCTAAACCATTCGAAGATGAAAAAGGTAATGAAGGTTTGGCTTTGATGGAAGCTAATTCGATGAGTTATAATCAACCACTATAGTTCGAACCGCTAGAGTTGGAAGTTTGAGAATTTACACAACCCAAGTTGTCAATCGAGGAACCGCCTAAGCTTGAACTAAAGGTACTTTCATCTCATTTAAAATACATTTATCTTGGTAATAGTTCTACTTTACCTATGATTGTTTCAGCAGACTTAACAGAACATCAAGAGGAGCAATTGATTGTTGTTTTAAAAAAATTTAAAAAGTAAATTGGTTGAACCATATTGACATTCAAGGTATAAACCTTTCCTTCTATATTCATAAAACTATTTTAGAGGAAGCTGAAAAAGGTAAAATTGATGGGCAAAGGAGACTTAACCCTATCATGAAAGAAGTGGTACGGAAGGAGGTAATCAAATGGTTAGATGCGAGAATTATTTACCTCATCTCAAATAGTTCTTGGGTAAGTCTAGTACAATGTGTACCAAATAAAGGTGGAATCATGATTGTTGAGAATGAACGAAATGAATTATTCCCATGAGAACTATCACGGGTTTGAGAATCTGTATTGACTACAGAAAATTGAACAAAGCCACTCGTAAGGATCACTTTCCATTGTCTTTTATGGATCTAATGTTAGATCGACTAGCAGGTAACGAATTTTACTGCTTTCTAGATGGATATTCGGGATACAACCAAATAATTTTAGCCCCAGAAGACGAACAACAAACTGTTTTTACCTGCCCATATGGTACATTTACTTTTTGCCAAATGCCTTTCAACTTATGTAATGCACGTACCACATTTCAGCGATGTATGATGGCAATTTTCACCAATGTAGTTGAAAATTATGTTGAGGTTTTCATGGATGATTTTTCTATTTTTGGCAACATTTATGATGTTTGTTTGAATAATTTGGCTAAGGTACTTAAAAGATGCGATGAGACAAACCTTGTCCTTCACTGAGAGAAATGCCACTTTATGGTTAAGAGGGGAATTGTCTTAAGACATAAGATTTCCAAAAACGAGATTGAAGTGGATAAAGCAAAGGTGGATGTAATTGAAAGATTACCACCTCCAGTTAGTGTGAAAGGAGTTAGAAGTTTCTTAGGCTATGCCGATTTTTGTCGTAGATTTATTAAGGATTTTTTAAAAATTTCTGAACCTTTAAATATGCTTTTAGAAAAAAGATATTATTTTTTATTTTAACAAAGCATGTTTAGAAGCTTTTGAGAAATTGAAAAATCGGTTAATCTCAGCCCTAATAGTTGTTACACTTGATTAGAACTCACATTTTAAGTTGATGTGTGATGCAAGCGATTTTGTTGTTGCAACTGTTATGGGCCAAAAAAGGAACAAAGTGTTTCACCCTACCTGCTATGCAAGCAGAACTTTGACAGGAGCCCAGATCAATTATACGGTAACTGAAAAAGAACTCTTTGCTATAGTTTTTTGCTTTTAACAAGTTTCGTTCATATCTTATAGTACCAAAGTTACTGATCATATGGCTATTAAGTACTTACTCGTGAAGAAAGATACCAAACTGAGGCTCATTTGTTGGACACTTTTACTCCAAGAATTTGACCTTTAGATCTAAGACAGAAAGGGTGCCGAAAATCAAGTAGCCGATCATCTATCCAGATTGGAACAAAATGAGGTAACTTCTTCATTCATTTTATTTAATGAGAATTTTCCTGATGAGCATATCTTCGAGTTAAGTCAAATTTATGAAACACCTTGGTTTGCTTATTTTGTCAATTATTTAGCGTGTGGAATAATTCCTGGAGAAATGACATACCAACAAAGGAAGAAATTCCTTCATGATAGTCGGTACTATTTCTGGAAGGATCCCTTTTTGTTTAAACAATATGCAGATAACATAATCAGGAAGTGTGTTGCTGGAAGTGAGATTGATGAGATTTTGTACCACTACCATTCATCTCCGAGTAGGGGACACTTTGGTGGTTCCCATACAGCAACGAAGATTTTACAAGTTGAATTCTTTTGGCCTACAGTGTTTAAATATGCTTATGCATATGTGAAAAATTGCGATAGATGCCAAAGAACCGGAAACATACCAAGGAGGAATAAGACGCCTTTGACAAACATTCTAGAGGTTGAACTATTCGATGTATGGGGCATTGATTTCCTAGGCTCGTTTCCTTATTCGTATGGTAACAAGTATATTTTGCTAGTTGTGGACTACGTATCCAAGTAGGTTGAAGCCAAGGCCTACTCAACAAATGATGCTAAGGTAGTCATGTGATTCCTACATAAGCACATATTTACACGGTTTAGGACTTTTTGAGCTATAATTAGCGATGAAGGATCTCACTCCATAAATAAATGGCTTAAGTGGTTTTTTGACAAGTATGATGTGAAGCCTAAGATTACTACTACCTATCACCCACATTCAAATGGGCGAGTTGAAAGAGTGAATCGAGAAATCAAAGGTATTCTCGAAAAATTAGTGCGCCCTAACAAAACAGATTGGTCTCGACAGCTCGGTGATGCATTATGAGCCTATCGAACTGCTTTTAAGACATAGTTAGGAATGACTCCCTATCGGTTAGTTTTTGGAAAGGCATGTCATTTGCCGCTTGAAGTGGAGAATAAAGCTTACTGGGTTTTGACGCAATTGAATTTTGATCTTAAGCAAGCTAGTCAGAGAAGGATTCTACAACTTGATGAGTTGGAATAGTTGAGGTTATTTTCATACAAGAATGCCAAGATGTGTAAAGAAAAATATAATAGATGGCTTGATAGTTGTATACAACCTTGTGAATTCAAAGAAGGTCAGAAAGTGTTGTTGTTTAATTCAAGGCTAAGGAAAACTCAAGTCTCAATGGAAAGGACCTTGTACCATCCACAAATTTTATCCATATGGAGTTGTAGAATTGTACGACAACCATAGAGGTACGTTTAAAGGTAATGGTCAACATCTCAAGCACTATTGGGATGGTGAAGTTGAGCGAATGAAAACCTCGTTCAAATTATTAGACCCTTAGTTTTCCATAAACCTACTTTTTAATAAAAAGTTAGAAATTATTTTCTTAAATTAGTACATTTAATTAATTCTATCTAAGGAAATTGGAACTTAAATGGAACCGTTGTGACCCCTCCAACTTTTCCTGGAATTAATTTAACGTAATTTTTATTTCTAATTAATTTTAAAATTTTTATTTTTATTTTTCACTGTTTTATTTGTCTTAAATTTTAATTTAATTTGTTTATATTTAATAAAGAGGGTTTAATTGGCCCAAGTACTAATTAGTTTATTTATTTTTAAGCAATTTATTTTGTAAATACAGTTGGGCTTAAGGCTTGAACAACAAAGAGGAGAAATTTACCCATTGTTTCTGTCCATAAGGGTTCCCTAAAACCCTAATTTTGCTATCAATTTTTCTCTCTATCTATACTTGCCGCCCAAGCCATTTAAAGTAGCAAAAATTTTGCTACAAATTTTCCCTAATTCACCACTATATAAACCCCTCTCTACCACCATAATTTTCACAACCCTTCAAGCAATTAGCTTAAACCTTAGCCACTCAAGCTAACCCTAGCCACTCATTCTTTTTCCTTTTAGCCATCGACCTAAATCTCAAAAAATCTCCCCAAATTCCTTCCATTGTCGCAAAACGCTAGCTTATTGCCATAGCGAGTCTTTTGCCGGAGCAACCATATTACTGTCGCATTCCTATCGTTGCTACACACTATCATTGTCACATGCCTATCATCGCCGCAAACCTATCACTGCCGCAAACCGATCGCTGCCGCAAATTCATTGCTTCATCTATTGCTGAAACTTTGCCTATTTTTCGGGAAAAGTCACCATGTCTCGCAAAAGAACTAAATCTTCTAAGACCTCTACCGAAAATCCCATTGTGATTCAAGATGAGGATGTTAAAAAAAGGTTTGATTCAATCTTCAAAAATCAACCTATGATGCCAGAAAAATGTTTCAACTTGGAAAGCAATGATAAGATGGTTGTGCCTTTGCCGATTCAAAAGATGATTGATGCCCTCAATTGGAATTATTTTTGCAATGCATGATCATTGCCTGATAAGGAGTTAGTTCGATAGTTCTATGCCAATTTGACTAAGCCAGATGATATTGAAGTTCTTGTTTGCAATAAAAAGGTACCCCTAACTTCTAATTCCATTAATGATTTGTTTAACTTACTTGATGTTGAAGAAGATGAGTAATTTTCCATGACGACAAATATAAATTAGGATTTTCTTCAACAAATGCTTAATGTTGTGACAAATCCGGGATCCCAATGAATTAGAAGAAAGTATGGTAGTCATTCTTGCCGAAGAGAATATCTAAGGTATGGTTTTACTTTGTTCGATACAGTTGTATGCTTATCTCACATAGTTCCACCATCTCGATAGAGTGAATGCTTTTATTGTATGCAATTATGACAAAAAGGTCTATCAATGTTAGAAAGATTATTCTTAAGGAGATCCATGATTGTGCTAGAAAGAAGACTGAAAGTGCTTACTTCCCATCATTGATAATTCCACTTTGCTTAAAGGCCCAAGTTAAAACAAAAGCAAATATGAAAGGACCATATGTTCAAGGTTGCATCATAGCCCATGATCTTAAAAAGGTTAGTGGAGAATGTCCATGAGCTAAACCCACCTGAATAGAGTAAACCAATAGAATCAGAAACTAATGAGTCATCTAACGAATACGAAACGGAGGCTAACTCAGTTACTGAAACAAAAAAAGGCAAAATTTGGGGAAGAATCAAGCAATCAAGAACCGATAAAGGAACCGGAAATCTCTGAACCAAGAGATGAGTTGAATGCTGATGAGCCAGTTCGACCAAGTGTTGATCCTGAGTTGACTATTCTTAGGCTCACTTCTTCAAATACTGTGAAGAATTTGGAATTGTCAATTTTGATGGATATGATGAAATTTATGTATAACAATAAACATGCTTATTGGAAATATGCAAAAGTTAGAGATGATTCTGTAAGAAATACTTTTAAAAATATCTCAACAATTTTGTTCCTAAGTTCCCAGATTATATCTTTGAGTCATGGAAGGAAGATGTGAATGCAAGCAAGGATTAAATATCAAAGGAGAAAGACAACGAGGATAAGTCAAATAAATAAAATAGGAGAATTTCTTATCTTTAGTTTTTATTTCTTCATTTTTATTTCCTAGTTAGAATTTTTTTCTTTCTCATAATAAAATGGAAGCATGAATAAATAAGCTCAATGCCCTTTCAATAGAAAAAATAAAGTGATGTGTAATGGGAATGAATATGTGTAGGATTGGATTGTGGAGAAAAACTTGGTACTTAAGCAGTCTTTGTAACTCACCTCTCTTTTCTTGCAACCCTACCTGGTGTTTAGTTCTCATTCATTACTTGTTTTCGCAATGAGGACATTGCTTCTTTTTAAAGGGGGTAAGGTATTTCGCATGAATTTTTAAGTATGTTTCAATCTTTTTATTTAAGTATGCTGAAATAAATGAATGTTCAATAAGAATTTTTGTTCATAAGTATGTTCAAATACAAGCATGATTTCTGATTTTATCTGAGTTATTTGTATGATATCTTGAGTAAATGGAATGCTTGTATGATCTTTAATATTTTCCATGAAAATTTTATTTCTTTAGAAGTAGACATGTATGAAGGTTTAAGTCTTTAGAATTAACTTAATAACTTTTTTGAGGTGAAATCCTAGGAGGTATAAGAATCTAATATGATATAGGCACACTTTATTTGGATCGTTTGAGCTTTTCAAGCCGACCTAATTAATTTAACCCTTGAAACTTTATTTTTGAGCTTAATGGCCTATTTATTACAAAGTACCTACATTATAATCCACATTATCATCTTTTTTATTTTATCCTATTCTTTTGCACATATCTTAACTGAATTTCAAAAGAATAAAAAGCAAAGAAAAGATTGCTCAAATTCTCAAAAATAAAGAGCAAAGTTTGCTCAAAGTCTGAAAATTAGTAGAGATTGAGTATGAGCTTGAAATAAGTTTAAGGTGTTCCAAAGACCAAATTTTATAAAGTTTGTGACACAGAAAGATCCAAGAAAAGTTAAGGTTAAGATGACTGAACCTCAAAATTCACTTCTCTTTATCCCTACCTTTAGCCTAGCCCCATTACAACCTAATAAAAAACCTATTAATTGAAAGATTATACTGACTATATTAGTGGAGAGAAATTACTAAGCTCAACTTATGAAGACCACTAATTAGTCCTTGGGATTGATATGTTTTTTTATAAGGAAAACATATTGATTGATGAATGTTATGTATGATTTTGAAAATGCATGCAAACTATGATTCATGTTGAAATTATGATATACTTAATATAAAGTTTGGAAATAATATTTGCATTGGAGCTACTTATTAACAAAAAGTATTTTTGAGCATGATTTTATTGATGCATGATTATGTGAGAAGATTGATGCTGCTTTATCATTTTGCAAAATTGCATTAGGAAAAGTTGTGCTTTGCATGAACATTACTCAAGACGAGCAATGGTTTAAGTTTGGGGGTGTGTAAACTCAAAATTATTTAGGCTTTTCTACATATTTTTACCACTTTTTTTACTTAATAAATAAGTTTATCTTGAGTAATTGTTATTAAAATAAGTGAATTTTACTTAATTAGTAATATTGGCCATGAATTTATAAAGCATGTGAAATTGTGCTTAATTACATGATTTTTGTACATATTTTATATTATTTCATGTTAATTTATTAATATGTAATTTTTCACTATGTAGGAGGACCATTGAAGATGTGACTAATGTGAATGAAACATGGACATACAAAAATTAATTCATATGGATGGAAAGACCATGCAATTTGGGACATGTCTGCTACATTATTGGACTGAGAAACCATCCAACAAAGGGGAACTAAAGCCCAGTTTTGGCACAAGTAGATGGCTGCTCAAAAGCAAGCTTTGGGTATTTAATTGAAGGTCCTTGCAATTGAAAAATTATCAAAAATCAGCCCAAAAACTTCTTTTTAAAGTCGTCCACCCTATGGCTATTAATAGCCTTTGTTTGAATTCAAAATGAAGGGACTAAGTCATCCCCTTCTCGTTGCAATGTGGCTGGCCATGTGTGGTAGAAAAAGAAGGAATTTCAAATGCTATTTTTAGCAAGCTTTGGGTATTCAATTGAAGGTCCTTGCAATTGAAAAATAGTCAGAAATCAGCCCAAAAACTTCTTTTTAAAGTCATCCACCCTATGGCTATTAATAGCCTTTGTTTGAGTTCAAAATGAAGAGACTAAGTCATCCCGTTCTCGTTGCAATGTGGCTGCCCATGTGTGGTAGAAAAAGAAGGAATTTCAAATGCTATTTTTAGCAAAACCTACCTATTACCTTCACCTATAAATACCATGCACCTATGACTTCTCAAATCATCGCTCACAACTCATTTCCCTTCGCTCATTTGCATTTTCTCTACATTCTATTTCCCTTTTCCTTCCCTGGCATAGCCATCCATCTCCCTTCCATCCTTTAGCCACAAAATCTTTGTCAAAAGCATTATTATGCTGGCCACCTTAGGAACTCATTAGCAAAAGAATTATCAAGCAGAACGAACGAGCGCATCACTAAGAATAGATCCGAAAGACTGCTGAACTGAATAGAGTTTACTCTTTTCTCTCGTTATTTATTTTAATTATGTTTGCTTTGAGTTTATTTTTTTACATCAACAATGATATTTTAAATACTATTTCCTAGGATATGCTAATTCAATAAGATTTATTTTATTCATGTTTAACATGTTTAGGCCTCAGTCAATCATGTTTTCAATTAATATCATGATGCATTTCATTTTTACTTGATTGGGTGCACTCAGATTAGATGAATGATCCTAACCAAAAGACGACTAGTAGACACATAATTGAAAAGTGCAATGCTCAATTTAGATCCTTAAACCTGACTAAGTTGAGGTTCGTAATATCTTTAGTTAGCTTTATTACCTTGCATAGTTTTTAGTTATCAGTCGAGTTTGAAAATGGCGCCCTATGAGGCTTTGTATGGGCGTAAGTGCTGAATGCCTTTATATTGAACCGAGCTGAGAGAGAATCAAATTCACGGGGTCGACTTAGTCAGAGAAACTGAAGAAAAGGTTAAAGTGATTCATGATTATATAAAGGCTGCATCGGATAGACAGAAATCCTACGCAGGTTTGAAATGAAAAGAGATCGAATTTCAAGTTGGCGATAAGGTGTTTTTGAAGGTGTCCCTAAAGAGGAAAGTCCTCAGATTCGGTAGAAAAGGCAAGCTGAGTCCTCGTTTCATAAGACCTTATGAGATTACCGAAAGAGTAGGGCTTGTTGCCTATCGTTTGGCTTTGCCCTCAGAATTTGAAAAGATTCACGACGTGTTTCATGTTTCCATGTTATGTCGATATAGATTGGATCCTTCGCATGTGATCGCGCCTACTGAGGTTGAGATTCAGCCGGACATGACGTACGACAAAGAGCCGGTTAAGATTTTGGCTCAGGAGATCAAACAACTGAGGAATAAAAGTATAGCACTCGTGAAAGTTTTGTGGCATAGGCATAGAGTCGAGGAAGCCATATGGGAACCCGATGAGGCCATGAGAGATCAATACTCGAACTTATTCACCGGTAAGATTTTTGGGGACGAAAATCCCCAAGAGGGAGAATTGTAACAGCCTGATTTTAGGCTTAGTCAGAACAGTGGTTTTGAGACCACCAATCCGAAGTCAGATAAATTATTTTATTATTATTTTAAAGTAATAGCATGTTTATGTTAGTGCATGAAAAATTTGGCGAACAAATTTTAGCGTTTGTGAGTTTAATTGCGAAAAATGACTAAATCGCATAAAGTGCAAAAGTTTTAATTTAATAGTTAGGGTGTTAAGTTGCCATGTATCTTAGATTAGAGGTATTTAAAGGGAAAATATACCCTTATAGAGAGGCTTGGCTAGCCATGAGACAAAGAAATTAAATAGTCAAAGTGTTAGGTATTTGATGACCTAATATGTGATAAAATAATACTAAAAAGCTTAGCCTTCATTTTTTTCCTCCATCCTTTCTTTTTTGATCGAAAATATCAGCCATTAGAGGAGTTTTTGAAGATTGAAATTTCAACCACATATTCTCTCTACAAGTAAGTGATTTTGAGGGCTTTTCTTGAATATTTTTGTACTTTTGAGATCCTTGTATCTTGAGCTTTCTAACAAAGGGACAATTTTGCAAAATGGTTGAAAGTCTAGGGTTTTTCCATGATAGTAGACATGTGGTTTTCTGAAATTTTATGGAAGAAAATGAAACATGGTTGTGAAATAACCAACTTTTGTGAAGAGATTTCTCATGAAAACCCTAAAAAGGACCATTTTGCATAAGTTGTAAAATAGGTGATAAAAGTGAAAAATATTGAGAATTTTGGACTACTTCTAGTGTAAAAAGTAATCAAATAGGCTTAAGATATGAAGGATTTCGATAAAAATTGATTTTCAGACCTAGGGGTAAAATGGTCATTTTACAAAAGTCTAGGGGCAAAATAGTCATTTTGCTTAATTTTAAATTGTTGAGTATCTTGTTTAATAAAATGATTAAATTCGTAAATTTTTATCATTCTAGATCAAGAATTACAAAATCTGGGCCTAGACCGGGGAAAGTAAAAACAAGTGGACTGAGCCGAGCTAGTCGCCACATTTTGAATACCGAGGTAAGTTGTAACTACATTGTTATTATATGTGTTTGAATTGATATAGCATAAATTGCTTAATTTTGGTAATGAAAATACATTATAATAATTGAGATAATAGAACTCCCGGGTGAACCTTAGGAACAAATCAGATATTCGTGCCATGACATTTGGCTTATTTGTGTACTAGTGTAAGACATGTCTGGGACATGCATCGGCCACATTATGAGAGCCAGTGTAAGACCATGCCTAGGACATGGCATTGATATTGAGACGAGAGCTAGTGTAAGACATGTTTGGGACATGCATCAGCCTCGAAATGTAAGCCAATGTAAGACATGTCTGGGACATGCATCGGCTATGAGATGTGTCAGTGTAAAACCATGTCTGGGACATGGCATCGGCAGGGAGATGTGAGAGCCAGTGTAAGACCATGTCTGGGACATGGCGTCGGCCTTGATTTTGATAGTTAGTGTAATACCATATCTGGGACATGGCATCGACTTGATGGATGAGCCAGTGTAAGACCATGTCTGGGATGTTGCATCGGTATTACACCTTATGTTTGAGCTTAATGAATATTCGATAGCATTCTGAATAGTTCAATGGTGAGAGTCATAGTTTAAGTTAAATAAGAAATGTATAACCATGTTGTGAGTGGTATAGGTACCTATTTGAAATGTATGAGATGTGAGCTCAATATATGCTATGTGAAATGTATTGGCTAGTGATGAGTAAGTTGTGCTTATGCGTACTTAAGTACTATGAGCATGATGATGAATGGTAAAGTTGTTGTTATTTTTATTGCACGCAACCTACTAAGCTTTATGCTTACCCTATTTCTTTCCATTTCCTTATAGTGCTGCCTAATTAGCTCGTGGATCAATGGACGTAGAAGGCATCGATCACACTATCAATCGAAGCACTTAGTACAGTTAGATCTATTTCTTTTGATTATACCATGTATAGGACCCTGACTTTAGGATTTTGTGTCATTGTTAATTGGCCAAATGTGTTGGCTTACTTTAGCATTTTGATTCATTTTATATAAGGCCATGGAAATGGCTAAAGTTAAAAGTTGTTATATGAATACAAGAAGTTATTTCATGAACGGGTAATTTGTTGGTTGTTTTAGTAAATATGTAATGTGTAAAGGCCGTAGATGTGGTTGTTGGATTGAGGAATCTTATTATGATGATCTTTAGCATGATGGATGTTGTTATTTTGTGTTTCAGGGTGGCAAAGGGCTTGGTAAATAGTCCTATGTTGTCCATACGGGTAGACACACAGGCATGTGTCTAGGCCGTGGGTGACATACGGCCAACCCCATGGACGTGTTGTCCGACCGTGTGTCCCCTGCACGTAAAAATTACAAGTCAGTATGCATGGTAGTAAACACACGGGCAGAGACATGGCCGTGTGTCTCAGCCGTGTGGAGGACACGGCCTCTGGCCACGAGCATATGCCTTGGCCATGTGCCCCTTATTGGATGCTGATGTCAGAAACAGAATGTTAAGGTTTTTAGACACGAACTAGGACACGGGCGTCATGACCGTGTGAGGGACACAAGCCATAGACACGGGTGTGTGTCAGGCTGTGTGAAAACCCCTGTAGGTTCAAATTTGGAATTAAATTCACATAGGTATGGGACACGGGCGTGTCCCTAGATGCTTAGCACGGTCATGTCATAAAGACCACATAGGCGTGTGCCCTATTTTCAAGGGGTAATTTTCTAAAGTTGGTTAAGGACCCGAACTAGTCCCAAATGGTTTCAAATGGATGTTTGAGGCCTCGTAAGCCCATGTTAAGGAATTCAAACAAAGTTTGAAAAAGTTTTAAGTTTGATCAAGTCTTAATGATTCGAAAACGTTGGAATGCATATGTTTAAGTGAAGTAACACCTGTTACAGTTTACGGATGAGTCATACCAATTTTGGGTTAATTCCCACCTTGATGACCTCCCGGGGTTGTCAAGTTTAGAGTTTGTTTCATGTTCTTCCTTTCCCAAACAGTTGATCTATTGAGTAACCCTACAAAATAGTTAATAGATCATACCTCCACTCGCTGATCCCCTATAGAGGGATTAGTTCCTCATGGCTTTCATAGACAATATAAAATTGATTTAAAGAGAAAGCATACTAATTCAATCGATAATATAGAGTAAATTAAATAGCTTGATTATATTGAGATTAATCACAAATCCAAAAAGTTTGAATGCTTCTGCAATTCGGATCCCTTGAAATCAACAACAACTGAAATAAATCTAAAACCTATGAATGAAAGAAAATACTAAACTGAAATAAATCTAGAGCTTATACAGAAAATCTTGCAAGAAGCACACAGTGGTAGATTTTCTATTCATCCGGGGAGTACTAATATGTACAGTGATTTGAAACAGATGTATCGGTGGTCGGTATGAAACGTGACATTTCTGAATTTGTGTCGAGAGGCTTGATTTGTCAATAAGTTAAAGCCGAACATCAAGTACCTTCAGGACTGTAACAGCCTATGATGATACCGGAATGGAAGTGGGATAGAGTTACAATGGATTTTGTATCATGACTATCTTCATCTCTGAAAAAGAAAGATTTTATCTGGGTTGTCGTTGATCGATTGACAAAGTCTGCAAATTTTATTTCGGTAGGTACAGACTACTCACTTGATAGACTAGCTGAGTTGTATATTTCAGAAATCAGCAGATTGTACAGGGTACCAGTCACTATTATTTCTAATAAGGATCCACGATTTACATCACGGTTTGGGAAGAAATTGTAAGAGGCTTTGGGTACGCAATTGTATTTTAGCATGGCATTTTATCCTCAAACTGATGGTCAGACTGAAAGAGTGATTCAGATTCTCGAAGATATGCTTCGTTGTTGTATTCTAGAGTTTGAAGGCAACTGGGAAAAATATTTATTGTTGGTTGAGTTTGCGTATAATAATAGTTTCTAGTCGAGTATAATGATGGCACTGTATAAAGCTTTATATGATCGTAAATGTCGAACTCCATTGTACTGGACCGAGCTTAGTAAGAAAAAGATTAATGGGGTTGATTTGATTAGAAAGACCGAAGAGAAAGTGAAAATAATTCGTAATAGTTTGAAAGCAACTTTAGATCGGCATAAATTGTATGCAGATTTGAAACATAAAGATATTGAATTTCAAATCAGCGACAGAGTATTTTTTAAAGTATCGCCGTGGAAGAAGATTCTTCGATTTGGTCGCAAAAAGAAATTGAGTCCGTGATTTATTGGGCCGTATGAGATTATAGAGAGAACAGGACCAGTGACATATCGACTTAAATTACAGTCAGAGTTGGAAAAGATTCATAATGTGCTTCATGTATCCATGTTACGACGGTATCGATTAGATCCTTTGCATATAATTTCTCCGGTAAAAGTTGAAATTCAATCCGACATGTCATATAACGAAGAACCAATCAGAATTTTAGCTCGAGAGATTAAAGAATTAAGAAACAAAAGCATAAATTTAGTGAAAGTACTTTGGCAACGTCATGGCATCGAAGAAGCTACGTGGGAACCCGAAGAAACTATGAGAAAATAGTACCCTAACCTATTTTCTGGTAAAATTTTCGGGGACGAAAATTCCTAAGGGAGGAGAGTTGTAATAGCCCGTTTTCAGTAAAATAGGAACATTGGTTTTGGACCACAAATCCAAAATTGAAATATTTTTTTTATTATTGTAATGTTTACAGTATGTTAGCCAGGTCGTATAAAAATTTCATTAAGAAATTTCGACGTTTGCATGCTTAATTTAGTGAAATGACTAAATCAAAAAAGGTGCAAAATTAGAGTTCTATAAGTTAAAGAGACTAAATAGCTATGAAATTAAATTGTTAAGGGATTTATGTGATAATTATACCATTGTTATTATGAGTGGACAATTATGGACATTAAACATATGATTTCAAAGGTTAATTAATAAGGTTAAACTTGTAATTCAATAAATAACTTAAAATAAAATATAGTAAAAGGAAGTATCATCTTCCAAAATGAGTTTCACCACCGAAATTAGGATAGAAAGAAGCCATAGCCAAGCTCGAATATTTAGCTACATTAATCTCTTGCATATCAAGAAAACCCATGTTCAGAATCAGATCGGGGGAAAAACAAAGTAGTAGATTGATCGGTCGGTTTCTCCGTATTAATTCGAGGTAAGTTCGTATATTAATAAGCTTTAAATTATATGTGTTTATCTACTTAATTAACACAATTGGGACGATATGATACTATGGAAAGTCTCTACGAGATATCGTCAACTATTTGGATCCCGGTTGAACCTTAGGAATACATAGGATACAATTGACATGTCATTAGGGGTCACTATGTTTTGGGTATTGGTCCTATACGTTCTACTGGTGGCTGAGTTTTTCGGCATGTGTTGCGGTTACTCACCAGCTTGTGTAAGCAGCACCGTGTAGTTATGTCATGATCGTCAGCTTGTGTGAGCAGACCCAGTGATAGCTCGAGAGTGAGCATCTATATGAGATATGAGATAGATATGGTTTCGATCATCTATTGGCACTTTGTGTGTGAGATTCTCGAGTATCCGATATTATTCCAAATGGTTCAACGGGCACAGTGATGTTACGAGACTATATGAATTTAATATGAATCAGTACAGGTATGTACGTGAATCATAAGAGAATTGAATATATGAGATTTGTGGTTTTATGTCTAACTTTATAGATGAATATGTGTTAGATTTGTGGATCAAATTGAGTTGCATTATGCTCTGTTTGACTTATTTAAATTGTAGCTAAATGGTGAGCTGAATTTTATACTATACGAACTTACTATGCTTAATTGCTTACTTTGTTTATTTTTTCGTGTTTTATAGTGATTCGGAGGTCACTCGTTCTGGAAGTTGGTAGAGATTGCATCACACTATCGAACTCTGATTTTGGTACTTTTGGACTTAATGTGTAACACCCCCTAACCCTAAATCGTCGCTGAAATAGGGTTACGAGGCATTACCGGACAATCAAATAATTTACAATTAATATTCAAATAATTATCGAACATATTATAATATAATCATAAATTGTCATATAAAACTTTTGCTAATTGACTCTTCTTCTTTTTAAAAAAAAACTCAATATAACTCATTTATAAATATCTAACCTTCCGTGCAATTTCAAACTAGGACCAATCCAAAACCAATATTTCAACCAATGCAATTTCTTGTTTAATCGTATTAAAATCATACCTATAACAATAATTTGATAATTTACTCTATGATCATTTATGTTACCATTAAAAATTAAATTAGAATTTCATTCATCCATTATAAATTTAGCACCAATTATACCATGCATATCATGTAAAATTTCATACCATTTCATTAGTTTAAACACCAAAATACCAAATACCCTTTTTTTTACAATAAAAATTATATAGCATTTTAAAGTGACCAAATTAACACCTATGTACATGCCACTTTTGCCAAAAGAAGAATACATCATCGAGTTTTATACTGAAGTCAGGATCACCTGGATGCTGAACCGAGACTCTAAATACCTATTAACTTGTGCACGGAAACAGCCGTACGCTGAGTATTTTATACTCAATGGTATTACCATAATTCAAATTATAACATAATAAACATGTAAATTAACTTATACAATCATAAAAATTTACCAACCACTTTTTACATATATAACTTTCATTTCTCACCATTTACAACTCAATTTAGCTCGTCAATATACAATATCATATACTTTCATTTTGAGCCATTATTCTTTACATGAACCTTTAGTTCATGCTTTTTATTCCCCTTTCCATATTCAATTCACATTTACGATTCACAATCCATTTTCACATATCTTTTGAATGGCTCAACCAATTCATTTTATTCGATTTAACTTTTCATTTAATTACCCCTATTAACAGACTCGGACTTTGGCGTATACGTGGATCCAACCAAAAAACACCAGATTGGCACCCAGTGCCTCATCGAATAGTTCGAAGCAAAGTTGACACCTAGTGTCTCATCGGCCTAGCCGAAGTAAAGTGGTACCCAGTACCTCATCGAATCTATCCAAAGTAAAATAGTGACACCCAGTGTCTCATCGACTCGAGGTCAAAGTATCCCTGAACACTTTCAATCCTATGGCATGCCAACTATATACGACTCAATCCGATTAGTTAATAGGGTTTCCGGATCACATATAAATCTCAATTCAGTCACAATTTCTCACATTTTCAATTCAATCATTTTCCACTTTTCAATCAATTTTCAATTCACATATTCATAATTCAATATACTTTCTTAATTCAATATGCATTTCAATTGTTCACATATAATCACAAGTCAATATAATTTCATACAATTCAATACTAATACTTACCATGCATATTAACTTAAAATTCAACAATTAATAATAATTAAATTCTAATTATGGTAATACTAACACGTATTTCTCATTCAATTCAATAAAATTACTTACTCAATATTTACTTACTAATAAATAAAATTAAAATTAATACTTAATAATAAATAACTTGAATTACAGTAATACAAACCCGGATTTGTTCGATTACTCCTCGATAACTTTTTCCTTTTCTTTCAATGCGGATGCCTCGGGTTCTTTGCTAGCTACGGAAATTAAAATAATTATACTATTAATTACAGCACTAATTAAAATAAATAATTGACTTTCTAATCAATTTCTACCTTATTCCCAATTTAATCCTAACTAAATTTACTTATTTTTCTAATTCAATTTCAAACTTCACCCAAACTCAAATTTAACTATTAAATTTTCAGAATAATTCCTAATTTCGAATTTTCCTCAATTTAATCCCTTTAACATAAAACTTATAGCTTACTTTACAATTTAATCCCTTTATCAATTCTAACTTGAATTTTATTCAATTAAATCCCTAATTCACTATTTTGTTAAACATGAACTATGTTCAAAAACCTTAAAACTTCCAAAACCTCCGCTAAATTTCATCAAAACTTTGTTCTAAAGTTTCTAAAACATTAAAATTAAGAGAAAGGGACTTAATTTAACTTACCAATTAAACTTCAAGCTTCAAATCTTTAGTTTTTTCTTTTTATTTTTCTTTCCTATTCTTTCTTCCCCTGTTCGAACGGCCTCCGTTCTTTCTCTTCTTTATTTCCTTTCTTTATTTCATATCCTTTTGTTTTATTTTAATTTGTTTTCTATTTAATTAATTAATAAATATAAAATATCTATTTAATAGTTAATGTATATATTACAATTGTATCCCATATCCACCCTACATTTGTCTTGATCTAATCTATTTCATAATATAATATAATCAATAATTTTAATAATAATAAACATCTAATAAATTTCTTTTACTAATTAATAATAAATAATAAAATATATTTTCACTAATTATACATAAATAATACAAATGTACTTATTTAAATTAATACACTTGTCTTTTATTTTTACCTTACACTTGTCTTTTCTTAATTTATTTCATAATATAATAATAATTAATATAATTTATAGCTTAATAATAATAATATTAACTAATTAAATAATAATAAATGTCTAAGAAAATCTTAGATTTTTGTTACCCATTTGACGTCTCATTTTAAACCATTCACTTATTTACTTGTTTAGTCCCTCTTATTTTCTTTTACTTTATAATTAAAATTTACACCTTATTCAATTTGGTCCTTTTCACTAATTACTCTAAATTAAGTTAAATTCACCTAATTTAAACCAAATTTAACACATCACTAGACTCATATGTATTTCTAATAATTATTTTTGAACTTGATTTACTAAGACGGAGGCCCGACATTGCACTCTTCCGATGCCCATGAATTTTGGGTCATTACATAATGTATTTTGGTAATATGGCATGTATAGGTCTTTTGGCTAGTGGAAGCCTATATGTTTTGTTATGTTTTAGCCATTGATGTGGGTTAACAATGGTATATGCTTTGGTATGTAAATATGTGTAAATGGTCCTTTGATATGTGGTTTCTAATTGCTATGTGAATGCCTTATTGTGAATTGATATTTAAGGTAGCAAATGGTTGAAATTGAGAATGTATTAGCATGCAAAGTTTTAGGCAAGATAGTGCACATATGAAATTGACCATTTAAGTAGTTTCTGGAGGTGATTTTGGCATGTTTTAAAATGATCATTTTGAATTGCCTATGAACTTAGGATTGTTAGTAATGAAATTCTATGATATGGACTTGTTTGTGATTGGTTTGAATGCCTATTGATGATATGGAATATGTTATTTTGTATGTGCAGGTTAGTACCACATTGGGTGATAAATACGGCTTGAAAAATGGCCTATTTTTGTCCACACGGGTAGAGACACGGGCGTGTGTACCAGCCATGTGTGACACACTATAACACCCCTTATCCGCATCTAAAGTTGAGACAGGGTTCGAGGCGCTACCAGACTTTAACACAAGCGTACATACAAAACCAGGCCAAAAAATTTCCGTTCAAATCAATTCCATTCATACATATGCAAATTGTCCTTTATATGGGCCTACGAGGCCCCAAACATACATTGAAGGCGATTCGAGACTAAACTAAAAACTTTAGAAAACTTTAGGATAACTTAGAAAATTTTCATACTTTGAGGAGTCACACGCCCGTATGGGTAGGCCGTGTGGTCACACAGGCCCATATCCTCAGCCCGTGTAACTCTCTGACTATAGCATCATCAACCAAATAAGGTCATACGACCAAGTCACATGCCCGTGTGCTTAGGCCGTGTGGCGAATTAAATTCTAAACAATAGGTGCAGACTTCACACAGCCACGGCACATGCCCAAGTCTTAAGGCCATGTCCTTCACACGGCTGAGACACACGGCCTGTCTCAGCCCGTGTGTTTACAACTAGGCAATTTGTTTTGCATTATTAGGGTGCAGGGGACACACGGCCAGGTCACACGCCTATAGGGCAGACCGTGTGTCACACACGGCCAAGACACATGTCCGTGTATCTAACCGTGTGGACAGTTTCTAGGCTATTTTCCAAGCCAATTGCCACCCTTAAACGCTTATATGCTTATACTCACTTCATGGCATGCAACATGGCACATTAGGCTACTCAAATATTCACATTCATGGTTAAATTATGACTTGGTAATGTCAATATATCACTTACTTAAACTATCATGCTTTCATATGGCATTCCACACCAATTTCATATTTGTCTATCATCTTTGCTAACCTACTTTCAAGTTACTCATTTGTATCACCTTTATTGTCTTACACATCAATCATATTTCATACACCAAACATACATGTCATCCATTACTCATTAACCATAATTAACCATAACCACATTAAAGCATAAGCACATTTGCATGCATGCACCAATAATTAGGGTTACAACCCAAATAATCAATATGAGCCACCTCTCATGGCCATATACAAAATAATCATAATACTTTCATAAGCCAACTCATTTGGCTAATCAATATGACATATAACAAAAAGACCAAGTCTTTATACATGCCATACTCAAAATGATGAGACTAGCTATACCAAATATTCAATTGATAGTGCGATCGAGTCTCCGACATCTTTCGATCCCCGAGCTAACTTGGCAACACTATAGGAAAAAGGGAAGGAATGGGGTAAGCATTAAAGCTTAGAAAGTTTACATGCAAATAAAATACAACTTAAACAAGTATTAATCATACATTTAACATAATGAACATGATATTGCATATTGTCAAATCTCTTAAACTCATTCTTCATATATATATATTCTTACCACAATTCCATCATAACTCATGACATTCTCATGAGTTTGATGTACATACCTGTGCCACTTGCACATGATAACTTACTTTCTCGTCTTTGACGTATTCATCAAGATTACTCTTTGAACTTCCTTTAGAACTACCCGTTGAACACTCAGAATACTATCGGATACATCAGAATCTCGCACCTAAGTGCCTCATAATATCACATGTTGCTCGCTTTCGAGTTACTCACGAGTGTGCTCACATAGGCTGTCAAGTATCTGCAACACATGCCGGACTACCCAGCCACCGATAGAATATGCGAGACCAGTACCTGGACGCCAAAACATGTGCCATATAAATCATGAACTCAAACCATAGCTCAATGAGTTCAGATGCCACATATATTATGGACTCAGGCCACAACTCAATAAGTTTAAATCACATAGTTCCTAGTGACATGTCACTCGTATCCTAAAATATTCCTAAGGTTCAAATGGAATTCTTCGATACCACATTTCTGTCGAACTTGCTCGTAATGTCGATTTCAATACTCATAGCACCAATCACATATTCATGGGATAATCAAAGCATAATTCATGATAAAATTTAGGCAATAAACACATGATGCAACATCATATCAAATATGTAAGTACTTACCATACATGCAATTTTAAAGCTTTTGAAGTATGGTACATGTTGCATTATTTGCAAATGAACTTACCTCGATGCAAAATGGTAGAAACGAACCTAATCCTTGTAAATCTTATTTTTCCCCCGATCAAGACTCGCATAACGTTTTTCTTGATCTATAATGTCAAATTCAACTTGTTCAATACATACATTGCTCACATCAACTCACAACACATACTTTGGTAAAATTACCTTTTTACCCCTAACTTCTCACTATTTTACACTTTAGCCTCTAGGCTCGTAAAATGGAATGCATGTAATTTCTTGGTTACCCAAGCCTAGCTGATTCATATTCTAACCCATATCAGCCCACATTTTCCTTTATTTCACATTTCTACTACTTATTTTTACACCTTTTACAAACAAGTCCTTTTTAGGTGTTTTCACTAAAAACCACTTAGCAAAAGATATCTATCACACATCAAACATTCATATTCCTCCATTAAACATCAAAATACAACCATGTCATACATGGATCAAATTTCATACATAAACCCTAGCTCAAAATAATGGTAGAAATAGCTAGATCGGCTGATGACAACTTAAAAAATGTAAAGAACATTAAAAATGGGACTTGGGAGCACTTACAATCAAGTTTGAAAATGTTGAAAACCCTAGCTGTGGAGCCTTTGCAAATTTAGGCTAAGGTGGGAGAATATGGACAAGATTTTTTCCTGGTTTTATCCTATTTATTCTTTTATTTACCAAATAACCAAAATGCCCTTAAGGCATTTCTTTTAAATTTTTCCTATCCATGCCCATTTTTGTCCAAAATTTTAGAACTTGGTCAAATTACTATTTAAGGACCTCTAATTAGTAGTATAATGCAATTTCATTCTTGAATCTTCTAGAACACAAGTTTTACAACTTATTCAATTTAGTCCCTAAAGTTAAAATATGACACTTTAGGTATAGAATTTCTTCATGAAAATTTCACACAAACATGAAATCATATCATGGATTATCAAATAATCATAAAATAATTATTTCCATTTCAGATTTGTGGTCTCAAAACCATTGTTCCTACTAGACCCTAATTCGAAATGTTACAACTCTCCTCCCTTTAGGGATTTTCGTCCCTAAAAATCTTACCGGTAAAAAGACTTGGGTATTGTTTCCTCATGGCCTCCTCGGGCTCCCATGTAGCCTTTTCAACCCCATGTCTTTGCCATAACACTTTCACTAAGGCAATACTTTTGTTTCTCAATGGTTTAACTTCTCGTGCCAAAATCTTAACCGATTCCTCACCATAAGTCATATCCGATCGAATCTCAACTTCTGTTGGTGAAATCACATGTGAAGGATCTGATCTATATCGGCACAACATAGATACATGAAATGCATCATGAATCTTTTCCAACTCTGATGGTAAAGCCAACCAATAGGCAACCAACCCTATTCTCTTGGTGATCTCATATGGCCCTATAAAATGAGGACTCAACTTGCCCTTCTTGCCAAAACTCAAAACCCTTTTTCCATAGAGACACTTTCAAAAATACCTTATCATCGAATTGATATTCAATTTCTTTCCATTTCAAATCCACATAGGATTTCAATCTATCCGAAGTGGCTTTCAGATAACCATGAATTACCTTCACTTTCTCTTCGGTTTCTTTGATTAGATCAACTCTGTGAATCTGATTTTCTTTAAACTCGGTCCAATACAAAGGTGTTCGGCACTTACATCCGTATAATGCCTCATAAGGCGCCATTTTCAAACTTGACTGATAACTGTTGTTGTAGGTAAACTCCACCAATGGTAAGTACTTTTCCCAACTACCTTGGAATTCCAATACACAACACCGAAGCATGTTTTCCAAGATCTGAATTACTCGCTTAGACTATCAGTTTGTGGATGAAAAGGAGAGCTAAAATTCAGTTTTGTACCCAAAGCTTCTTGCAACTTTTTACAAAATTGTGATGTGAACCTCGGATCTCTATCCGATACAATCGATATAGGTACAGCATGAAGTCTAACAATTTCACCAATGTACAATTCAGCTAACTTATCAAGTGAGTAATTGATACGCACTGGAATAAAATGAGACGATTTAGTCAGTCTATCGATAATGACCCATATGGCATCTCTCTTTCTTAGAGTTAAAGACAAACTTGTCACAAAGTCCACAATAATCCGATCTCATTTCCACTCGAGAACCATGATGGGCTGAAGTAAACCTGAAGGTACTTGGTGTTCAGCCTTTACTTGCTGACAAACTAAGCATTTCGATAAAAATTCTGAGATATCTCTTTCATACCATTCCATCAATATATTTTCTTCAAGTCATTATACATTTTTGTACTGCCCAAGTGAACTGACAAACAACTATTGTGTGACTCATGTAAAATATTCTGAATCAACTCAGTGCTCTCCGGAACACAAATCCTACCACGAAATCTTAAACAACCATCGGAGTCTCTCAGAAAATTTGGTTCACTGCTGGACTCACACTGAATTCTCTTAGCTTGTAACTCTTTATCAACTTTCTGAGCATCACAAATCTACTGGAGAAAAGTCGGTCTAGCTCTCAACTCAGCTAGAATCGAACCATCATCGAACCAAGTCAGTCGTGTATTCATAGCCCTCAAGGAAAACAATGACTTCCTACTCAAAGCGTCGGTGACCACATTTGCCTTACCCGGATGGTAATCAATCACAAGCTCATAATCTTTTAACAGTTCCAACCATCTTCGTTGCCGCAAGTTCAAATCCATTTGAGTCATCAAGTACTTAAGACTTTTGTAATAGGTAAAGACATGACATTTTTCACCAAATAAATAATGTCGCCAAATCTTCAAAGCAAACACTATGGCAGCCAACTCTAAGTCATGTGCCGGGTAGTTCTTCTTGTGAAGCTTCAACTGTCTCAAAGCGTAAGTTATGACTTTACCCTCTTGCATAAGTACACATCCCAAAACATTTAAGAAAGAATCACTATAAATCATGAATTCCTTGCCTGACTTGGGTTGTACCAAAATCGGAGCCTCAGTCAACAATGCCTCTAATTTTTCAAAACTCTGCTGGCACTTTTCTGTCCATTCAAACTTGACATTCTTCTATAACAACTTCGTCATTGGAGTAGCAATCATGAAGAACCCAACCGGCCAAGCCTAGAAAGCTTTTAACCTCAGTTACATTCTTCGACTGTTTCTATTCAACAATAGCCAAGATCTTACTCAGGTCAACTCTAATACCATCACCCGAAACAATGTGGCCCAAGAATCCAACTTCTCGAAGCCAAAACTTGCTTTTACTAAATATTGCATACAACTGCTTATCTCTCAAGGTTTACAAAATAGTTCTCAAATGTTCAGTATGCTCGGATTCATCACAAGAATAAATCAATATGTCAGCAATAAAAACAACAACAAATTTATCCAAGTACGGTTGGAAAATATGGTTCATTAAGTCTATAAATACGGCAGGAGCATTTGTTAACCCAAAAGGCATGACAAGAAATTTATAGTGACCATAGCTCGTTCAGAAAGTAGTTTTCAGCACATCTGAGTCTTTCACTCTCAACTTGTAGTAACCGGACCTCAAGTCTATTTTAGAAAACCATTTCATTCTTTTCAACTGGTCAAACAAGTCGTCAATCCTTGGCAAAGGATACTTATTCTTAATCGCTACCTTATTGAGCTATCGGAAATCTATACATAACCTCATAGATCCGTCTTTCTTTTTTACGAATAATACCGAAACACCCCATAGTGAAAAGCTCGGTCTTACAAAACCCTTGTCGGTCAATTCTTGCAATTGTGACTTCAGTTATTTCAATTCAGTCGGGGTCATTCTATATGGAGTAATTGAGATAGGTGCTGTACCAGGGACTAACTCAATACCAAATTCAATTTCCCTAATAGGAGGTAATCCAGGCAGCTCTTCTGGGAATACATCCAGATACTCACATACTACAGGCACTGATTCAATCTTCAACTCAAACTATTTTGTATTCAACATATAAGCCAAATACGCTTTGTATTTTTTTAAATACATTTCTGAGCAGACATCGAAGAAATCACAATTGGAACCCTATCTGACTCATCTGATTCAACCCGGAGAATTTCACCATTTTCACATCTCAATTCAATAAATTTTTGTCTACAATTTACTATATCATCATGAAATGTCAACCAATCCATGCCCAATATAACATCAAGTTCATCAAACGACAATAACATCAAGTCAGTCGGAAAACAATGATCTCTAATCATCAAAGGACATTTCTTACATACCTTATCAACTAAAACATGCTTGTCTAACGGGATTGACTCTTTAATCATAAATTCCGTAGACTCAACAGGTATATTCATACTAGATACCAATTTTATGCACACATATGAATGAGTAGAACCAGGGTCAATCAAGGTAATAACTGAATTGTCATAGAGAGAAAAAATACTCGTAATCACATCAGGAGAAGATGTGTCCTCACGCACACTATGACATAAGCTCCAGTCGGAGCTCTAGCTTCAGAACTCACCGATATATCCGTTGTTACATTTTTACTACTAGCCCTATTACCGACATTTCTCGAGGGTCTCCCCTTTGTAGCTGTACTACCCGACCTTGTATTCTAAAATTTTTCTTTCTCAACCATCTCAAGACAGTCTTTGATATAGTGTTCTTGCAAACCACATCGGAAACAAGATCAATCGCTAACCTTACACTTACCGAAATGACCTTTACCATATTGTTGACATCTAGGTCTAGAAGCTCTATCATTACCCACCCTAGCCACAGATGTAGCCTAAGACTTAAAACCCAAATTTTGCTTCTTATGGTTTCTATACAAATTCCCAACCGAAACATAACAACGGGAATACATATCTCTAGATTTCTTAGACTAGGATGGAAGTGACTTGCTCATCGGCCTCTTTTTTACATCTCTAGCCTCCGCCTCCGCCTCCACCTCGAATTTTCTCTTTTCCTTAGTCAATTCCTCAGCTTTACAAGCCCAATCAATGAGCAAAACAAATTCCTTCAACTCAAGAATACCCACCAACACTCTAATTTCCTTATTAAGTCTGTCTTCAAACCTTCTACACATTTTAGCCTCGAAGGATACACACTCTCAAGCATACTTACTGAGTCATACAAACTCTCTTTCATACTCAGAACTAACACTCTCTTTCATACTCAGAACTAACATGCAGCCTTGTTTCAAATCAAGAAATTCCCTACGCTTTTGATCAATGAATCGCTCACTGATGTATTTCTTTCGGAACTCCTCTTGAAAGAATTCCCATGTGACTCTTTCCTTCAGAAACACCGAAATTAGCATCTTTCACCAATGATATGTCGCGTCTCTCAACAAAAAAATAGCACACTTCAAACATTCTTCAGATGTGCACGACAGCTCATCGAACACTCGAATAGAATTTTTAAGCCAGAATTTTGCTTTCTCAGGGTCATCATCAGCATTGGCCCTAAATTTCTCAACTCATTGCTTTTGAATTTTATCAACTGGGGTTCTATGAAATCTCATAAATTCCATACCTTAGGGCACTTGGGGTACGGGTTGGGGATTTAAAGGGGGTAGAGGAGGTTGAGCGTTTGGGTTCGTTCGAAAGAACTCCGTGTACCAGGCATCCACCATATGGAGAAAGGCTTCTCTGCCTCCTTCTCCTCTACTAACAGTTGTGGGTCTACTATCAGACGGCACTGCTCTTTCAATGAGAGCAGGCATGTTACTTTCAACATCATCCACCACTGCTTTGTCGGGATCCATTACTATATGAAAAACACAATTTAAAATCATCAGGAGTCGTCACACTATCACGATTTATGTATAGCATGTATAGCTAGACTCAAACACATGCTACGTAGTTCGACAACTGACTAAACCGTAACTCTGATACCAATAAATATAACACTCCTTACACGTATCCAAAGCCGGGACAGGGTTCGAGGCACTACCGGACTTTAACACAAGCGCAGATACAAAACCGGGCCATACAATTTTCGTTCAAATCAATTCCATTCATACATATGCAAATTGTCCCTTATATGGGCCTAAGAGGCCCTAAACATACATCGAAGGTGGTTAAGGACTAAACTGAAAACTTTAGATAACTTTAGGATAACTTAGAAAATTTTCATACTTTAATGAGTCACACGCCCGTATGGGTAGGCCGTGTGGTCACACATGCTTATGTGGCTTGGGGTACGCCCGTATCCTCAGCCCGTGTAACTCTCTGACTATGACATCATCAACCAAATAAGGTCACACGGCCAAGTCACACGCCCGTGTATTTAGGCCGTGTGGCGAATTAAATTCCAAAAATTAGGAGCAAACTTCACACGGCCCAGGCACACGCCCAAGACCTAAAGCTATGTCCTTCACACAGCTGAGACGCACGGCCATGTCTCTGCCTGTGTTTTTATTACTAGACAATCTGTTTTGCATTATTAGGGTGCAGCGGACACACGGCCAGGTTACACGCCCATAGGGCAGACCATGTATCACACACGGCCAAGACACATGCCCGTGTGTCCAACCGTGTGGACAATTTCTAGGCTATTTTCCAAGCCAATTGCCACCCTTAAACGCTCACATGCTTATACTCACTTCATGGCATGCAACATGGCATATTAAGCTACTCAAGTATTCACATTCATGGTTAAATTATGATTTGGTAATGTCAACATATCACTTATTCAAACTATCATGCTTTCATATGGCATTCCACACCAATTTCATATTTGTCTATCATCTTTGCCAACCTACTTTCAAGTTACTCATTTGTATCACCTTTATTGTCTTACACATCAATCATATTTCATACACCAAACATACATGCCATCCATCACACTCATTAACCATAAGTAACCATAACCACATTAAAGCATAAGCACATTTGCATGCATACACCAATAATTAGGGTTACAACCCAAATAATCGATATGAGCCACCTCTCATGGCCATATACAAAATAATCATAATACTTTCATGGGCCAACTCATTTGGCTAATCAATATGACATATAACAAAAAGACCAAGTCTCTATACATGCCATACTCAAAATAATGAGACTAGCTATATCAAATATTCAATTGATAGTGTGATCGAGTCTCCGATATCTTCTGATCCCTGAGCTAACTTGGGGACATTATAAGAAAAAGTAAAGGAAGGGGGTAAGCATTAAAGCTTAGTAAGTTCACATGCAAATAAAATATAACTTAAACAAATATTAATCATACATTTAACATAATGAAAATGATCTTGCATATTGTTAAATCTCTTAAACTCATTCTTCATATATATATTCTTACCACAAGTCTATCATATCTCATGTCATTCTCATGAGTTCAATGTACATACCTGTGCCACTTGCACATAATAACTACCTTTCTCGTCTTTGACATATTCATCAAGATTACTCTTTGAACATCCTTTAAAATTACCCATTGAACACTCAGAATCCTAACGGATACATCGAAATCTCACACCTAAGTGTCTCATATGTAGCCAATGCTACCTCATATCACATATCACATGTTGCTCGCTTTTGAGCTACTCACGAGTCCGCTCACATAGGCTGTCAGGTATCTGCAACACATGCAGGACCACCCAGCCACCGGTAGAATATGTGAGACCAATACCTGGATGCCAAAACATGTGCCATATACATCATGAACTGAGACCATAACTTAATGAGTTCAGATGCCATATATATCATGGACTTAGACCACAACTCAATGAGTTCAAATCACATAGTTCCTAGTGACATGTCACTCGTATCCTAAAATATTCCTAAGGTTCAAACGGGATTCTTCAATACCATATTTCTGTCGAACTTGCTCGTAATGTCGATTTCAATACTCATAGCACCAATCACATATCTATGAGATAATCAAAGCATAATTCATGATAAAAATTAAGCAATAAACACATGATACAACATCATATCAAATATGTAAGTACTTACCATACATGCAATTTTAAAGCTTTTAAAGTATGGTACATGTTGCATTATTTGCAAATGAACTTACTTCGGTACAAAATGATAGAAACGAGCCTAATCCTCGTAAATCTTGTTTTTCCCTCGATCAAGACTCGCATCACGTTTTTCTTGATCTATAATATCAAATTAAACTTGTTCAATACATAAATTGTTCATATCGACTCACAACACATACTTTGGTAAAATTACCTTTTTACCCTTAACTTTTTACTTTTTTACACTTTAGTCCCTGGGCTCGTAAAATGGAATACATATAATTTCTTGGTTACCGAAGCCTAGCCGATTCATATTCTAACTCATATCAGCCCACATTTTCCTTTATTTCACATTTCTACTACTCATTTTTACACATTTTAGAAACAAGTCCTTTTTAGGTGTTTCCACTAAAAACCACTTAGCAAAAGATGTCTGATCGCGTGATTTAATGATAGGTTTTAAATAGTTATAATTACTCGTTCTTAAACTAACTATTATTGAGATGTAGGCAAGTGTACCTATCAAACAGTAGTATAGTTTTAGTAAGATCGGATTGTCGAACCCAAAGGAACTAAAAGTACTAGTAATGACTGTCTTTTTATTATCTAGCCTAAGAATAAAGAGGTTTTGTTTTAATTGACTAATTATCTAAACTAAGCACATACAGAGAAAAAAATTGGGGAATTACTGTTGGGAAAAATCAATTGACTTAAGACAATACCTAAGGAAAATTCCACCTAGACTTTACTTGTTATTCAAGCTCCGAATCGGACGATATATTCATTCAACTTGTTCCGTAGAGATCCCTAAGTTATCTTATTATCCCTATTCAAGACTAATAAGGTCTAATCCTTAGATTGAATAACCGAGACTTTTCTCTAATTAACACTCTAGTTGCATTAACTCGATCTATGGATCCCCTTATTAGGTTTCACCCTAATCCGGCAAAATCTTGTCACCCTATGTCTAGGCGTGCAATCAACTCCGCTTAATTATGAAAAATGTACTCTTAGACAGGGTCTATTCCTCCTCTGAATAAGAGCATGTCTTGAATCAGTATCCTAGGATATCAAAACAAGAATTAAGATCACATAATTAAGAAACAAGTTAAATATTTATCTTACGATTCAAAAAATAATAACAAGATTCGTCTTAGGTTTCATTCCCCTTAGGTATTTAGGGGTTTTAGTTCATAACTTAATAAGAAAAAATCTCAGAAGAATAAAGAATACAAAACATAAATAAAACCCAAAACTCCTGAAGGAAAATTAAGGAGAGATCTTCAGTCTTGATGATGAATCTGACTTTTGAGATCGATCAATCGGATTCCTTGGAGTAATTCCTTACTCCCCCTTCTTCGTCTCCTTTTCTTCCTCCTCTAGGGTGTATTATAGGCTTTGGAATGCCTAAAAGCCCTCAAAATTAGCCTTTTCCGAATTGGACTCAACTTGGGCTTGGTAGGGACACGCCCGTGGCAGACGCCCGTGTTCGATTACTTCAAGCCGTGCTCGAACCTGCCAAATTGACACGGCCGTGTGGTCTACCCATGTGAGGAGGTCTAGGCCATGTTGATTTCATACTTTGGCCCATTTTCTCCGTTTTTAGTCCATTTCTCATTCCTTTCGCTCTCCTATGCTCTCCTAAGTATAGAACATAAAATTAAAGCATTAGGAGCATCGAATTCACCAATTCTAATGAGAAATAATCCATAAAATGCATTAAACATGGGGTAAAAATATGTATAATTTATGGTTTATCAAATACCCCCACACTTAAGCATTTGCTTGTCCTCAACCAAAATTCTCAACTCATAATCAAAATAAATTCTTCTCAACTATAATTTCTATCGATAATATCTCAAAATAATCCATAGGTAATCATACATTGAGAATTGAACTAAAAGAACATAAAAGTTCCAAACATTCCAAGTTGAGTATTTAATCATGCAAACATAGGTGTCTCTCCACATCTAAGTAATTACTTTTGATTTAGAATATCACAGAGTTTCACATCCTCACTAAAGATTCACTCAAATCACTCGAGGTGTTTAAGAACAATAAATGAAGCACTCAATAGTCAATAATGAAAATTCATTACCATACGCTTGCATGAAAATCAAAT